>NW_026705439.1:0-307544 GCF_029867415.1 Vicia villosa | reverse complement strand
TGAATCCCTTATTAAAATTCTCTTTTTTGAAATAAATTTTTTCGCAGATGCATCTTCACCAGACAGAATTTGGTGACACATCATTGAAACTACATCACGGAGTAGTTTTTTACTTTAGTTTAAAGAAACTCTAATGAATAAGAAGATATGTTATAATTATTCTATAATTTCTATTGTAAAGGACAAATTAAACCATACATGTGATACGAAAAAATGTCATATGTTATGTAATAAATCAAGAGTACACAATGAAGTCGAAATATTTCAAAATAAAATATAACCAATAATAAATTCAGAATACAAATACTATAATAAACTACTACGTATGATAGACTCATGATCTCCTGTTCTTAAACTGCTTCCGCGGAACCTTGCTTTGCAAGTTATATGCTTTTAATAATAACATAAACTTTTGATGATGGCAACTAATGTCTATTGACTAGTCAGGCATAAGAGATTAAATGAATAAACATGCAAATTCAATCATTATTGTTTGATGGAGTTTACTATCCGGTAATGGAAATAAATAGGAATGTAACTAAAGAATTGTCTTAAACACGGTGATTGAGGTGGAATTGAGAAGAATTGATATTGCATTGATCTTGTACGGTGATTGAGTGTTTTGTGGAGGTTTCTCCAACAATATGAGCACTTGAACAAAGACTGAGGTGGAATTGAGAAGCATTCTTCTTTGTTTACACATTGCTTATGACTGAGGACGCATAAAGATTGAACTTCAAATAGATAACAATGAGGTTTATAAAGATATCAACAAGAATGATACCAAATTAAAGTTGGACAAGGCCAGCCTTCAATAGATTATTTTACTCCTCAATAGGGACATGAAGGTTTGAATTTAATACATTTACATTGAAATTAATAGAAGCGCTAATGCATTGGAAAATCTAAGCCTCTATCATATTACAGGAAAAATGATTTTGGAAAAATGTTCATGGGAGATTCTTCCGATCTATAATTATGATTTATAGGGGGAGACTATCCCCGAATATTTCTTGTTTATTTAGTTTGTTTTTGAGCTTTTATAACCCCTCTTTAAAAAAACATAATAGTTATTCATAATAAATTAACATTATTTTAAAATATTTTTATTAAAAAATATAATAGTGTTCTTATTCTTATTATAATAATTTTTTAGTATAGAGAATTAGGTTATTAATTTTAATTTTTAAAATTATTTACCTTTGAAAGATGACTAATTGGGATGTCGCAAATTCGAACCCGTACCCCAAAATTTATATGATAATACATTAATTTTTAAATTAAATATAAATAATAATATATTATTTATTTATAATATGTCTTTTAATTCTTTATTTAAAAATAAGAGCCGAAAACGATGATTGATTTGATGTATGAGAACCCGATAATTCCACATAATTTATTTATAGGGAGATAAATTGTTATAAATATATTTTATGGATGTTTAAAAAAATCAAAATATATTTTTTTGCGCTAAGTTTTTTAAAACTTTTATATACAATATGGAGAGAGTATTATAATTATTTTTTTAAATGATTTCTATTGATTTAGAAAAGGGCTATTTAATATTGATACAATAAATATGAAATTAAAACAATTTGAATAAAATATTATAATTTTTAATGTGTTTTGGAAAAAATAATCTTTAAATATAATATAGAGAAGTTATTAATTAATATTTGAGTGAAGACCCATTTTGGTCCCTCACAAATATTACACGAGTCAAATTAGTCCCTCACAAAAAAATTGACCCAACTTAATCCCTTACAAAATTTAACCGGATCATATTAGTCCTTCTACTAATATTTTTCTCAAATCAATTTTTTTCTGCTTTTAAATCGATTCTTTTCATACTTTTAAACTGTGACTGGACTGACACGTTGGAATTTTTTTTAAATACTAAATTAATTTCTATTTTTAATTTCATTTTTAAACTATTATCAATGAATAATATCAAAAAAGCCAAAATTGTTTCTTATAAAGTAATTTTTAAACAAGTAATTTCCATGATTTATACTAATATTAACAAATTCTATACATAAATTTTTACGTATGAGGTCTTGAATGCAAGTCCTTCAAGTTAAATGATTTTCACTTTACAACTAGACAACTCAATTTCTATCGTTAATAAAGTGACTATCATTTACAACTAGAAAAATCAATTTTTATTGTTAGTAAAATGACTATTATTTACAACAAGACAAATCAATTTTTATTTTTAATAAAGTGACTATCATTTACAACTAAACAAATCAATTTCTATTGTTAGTAAAGTGACTATCATTTACAACTAGATAAATCAATTTCTATTGTTAATAAAGTGATTATCATTTACAACTAGATAAATCAATTTCTACGGTTAGTAAAGTGACTATCAATAACCACTAGACAAATCAATTTTTATTGTTAGTAAAGTGACTATCATTTACAAATAGACAAATCAATTTTTATTATATTAAATTGACTGTCATTTAATCTGAAGAGACTTAGGTTCAAGACCATATTAATACAAATTTTATATTTTTTATTTTAAATTTAGAATTGTTTAAGATTAACCATATTGTTTAAGATTAACCACATGGGCCTGAGTTCAACTTTTTATAAGAAACAATTTTGGCTTTTTATATTATTAATTTATAATTGTTTAAAAATGAATTTAAAAATAAAAATCAATTTAGTATTTAAAAAATAAAATAAATAAAATCCAACGTGGCAGTCCAGTCATGGTTTAAAACTAGGAAAAAACCGGTTTAAAAAAATATTAACAAAAGGACTAATATGATCCGGTTAAATTTTATAAGGAATTAAATTGGGTCTATTTTATTGTGAAGGACTAATTTGACTCGTGTAATATTTGTGAGGGACCAAAATGGTTCTTCACTCTTAATATTTTTCTAGACAAATTTATTTTTTATTTAATTTAATAAACAGTGGATAAAAATATTACAAATGGTAATCCCAAAATTTAACAATTAAAATTTATTATTAATATTTAATACCATATGAGATTAAATGATAAAATAGTATAGGAATATAAAAAGAAGAATTTTCAATGGTTGTGATAAAAACATAACATCTATTAAAAGTAAATTATTATTATTTTAAATGTGTTTACTTAAAAACATAACAATTTTTTTATTCTATTTTATAATGATTTATTCGCTTCACATATGGAGAACTTTGTATATGGAGCATTAGGTAACTACTTTGTATTACTAGTTATAGGATTATTGAGTAAACATTGTATAGTAATATTGTTTATTAATATATTCTCTCCATAATAAATTATAAATAAATATTATTTTTTATATTTATTGAATATTCAATGTATTTGATTTATCAATCAAAGACATTAATTGATCATTAAATTTTAAAAATAAAATTTTCTTATAATTTATTACGAAAAAGATATTATTTATAGATATAAGAGCATTATCACATCACAATATGCATATATAAATAGACTCGTATAAAATATTATAGTATCTTATATGTAAAAGTATAAAATGACAACTTCCAGGAGTTTTGCAGTTACAATGTTATTTCTATTGGCTTTTCTCGTTTTAACAACAGGTATGAAACAAATGAACTAAGTGATTAAATTTGATATCCTCGTGTTATAATGTTTAACTTTCATATATGAATTTACACTTTAAATATTTCAATTTTTGGATTAAACACTAATCTCATACACACATATTTTGGTTGAAAATGTAGAAATTTCCTTGGCATTCGAAAACAAGTCTCCGTGTAAAACCGATGAACATTGTCAGCCGCGTCCTGTGGTAAAGAGAAAGGACGATGTCTTGGCGGGACGTGTTGGTGTTTTTCTCCACCATCTTCCAAGAGTATAATACCCCCAATTTTAAATTAAGTTGAATACTAGGATGTAATTAATATGTATGAATAAACTCATAATGTCAAAGAGTTTAATAACTATGTGCACTTTTGACATAAAATGTTTGACACTGAAAATTCATTATCATTATCTGTTTGAATTACTTTATAAATACTTAAAATAAAATTTAAATTGATTATAAGATCAAACATTTATGAATAGTTAACTGTATAAAATTATTTTATACAGTCTGTTTATTTCAATTAAATCCAACGCGTATGATTATTTATAATTTTTTAAAATATCAATTTTTTTTTTAAATATTTCAATTTTTTTTAATATAACTACTTAAAATAACACGTGGTAACCACGCCATTAAAACAATTTAGAAACCAATATGTCTCTACCATGTCATTAAATCTAGTGGTTACTTTTCATGAGACCTTAAAATATGGGAACTTAAAAGGGTAAATGGGAAATCTTTGTTTTCTTATGAGTGTTTTTTGGATTCGCATTATATAGCAGAGAGGGAATTGGGAATATTAATCCCATTTGTAGATGACTCATGTAAAACAAATCATATTTCAGAGATGCATCTACGGTCGTACCATCCGCTTTAGTCAAAGAGTTACACTTGGGTAACACTCAATATATTTTACAAAAAAGATTTGGAGATAACTCAATGTACGTATTGTGAATCCCTTATTAAAATTCTCTTTTTTGAAATAATTTTTTTCGCAGATGCATCTTCACCAGACAGAATTTGGTGACACATCATTGAAACTACATCACGGAGTAGTTTTTTACTTTAGTTTAAAGAAACTCTAATGAATAAGACGATATGTTATAATTATTCTATAATTTCTATTGTAAAGGACAAATTAAACCATACATGTGATACGAAAAAATGTCATATATTATGTAATAAATCAAGAGTACACAATGAAGTCGAAATATTTCAAAATAAAATATAACCAATAATAAATTCAGAATACAAATACTATAATAAACTACTACGTATGATAGACTCATGATCTCCTGTTCTTAAACTGCTTCCGCGGAACCTTGCTTTGCAAGTTATATGCTTTTAATAATAACATAAACTTTTGATGATGGCAACTAATGTCTATTGACTAGTCAGGCATAAGAGATTAAATGAATAAACATGCAAATTCAATCATTATTGTTTGATGGAGTTTACTATCCGGTAATGGAAATAAATAGGAATGTAACTAAAGAATTGTCTTAAGCACGGTGATTGAGGTGGAATTGAGAAGAATTGATATTGCATTGATCTTGTACGGTGATTGAGTGTTTTGTGGAGGTTTCTCCAACAATATGAGCACTTGAACAAAGACTGAGGTGGAATTGAGAAGCATTCTTCTTTGTTTACACATTGCTTATGACTGAGGACGCATAAAGATTGAAATTCAAATAGATAACAATGAGGTTTATAAAGATATCAACAAGAATGATACCAAATTAAAGTTGGACAAGGCCAGCCTTCAATAGATTATTTTACTCCTCAATAGGGACATGAAGGTTTGAATTTAATACATTTACATTGAAATTAATAGAAGCGCTAATGCATTGGAAAATCTAAGCCTCTATCATATTACAGGAAAAATGATTTTGGAAAAATGTTCATGGGAGATTCTTCCGATCTATAATTATGATTTATAGGGGGAGACTATCCCCGAATAATTCTTGTTTATTTAGTTTGTTTTTGAGCTTTTATAACCCCTCTTTAAAAAAACATAATAGTTATTCATAATAAATTAACATTATTTTAAAATATTTTTATTAAAAAATATAATAGTGTTCTTATTCTTATTATAATAATTTTTTAGTATAGAGAATTAGGTTATTAATTTTAATTTTTAAAATTATTTACCTTTGAAAGATGACTAATTGGGATGTCGCAAATTCGAACCCGTACCCCAAAATTTATATGATAATACATTAATTTTTAAATTAAATATAAATAATAATATATTATTTATTTATAATATGTCTTTTAATTCTTTATTTAAAAATAAGAGCCGAAAACAATGATTGATTTGATGTATGAGAACCCGATAATTCCACATAATTTATTTATAGGGAGATAAATTGTTATAAATATATTTTATGGATGTTTAAAAAAATCAAAATATATTTTTTTGCGCTAAGTTTTTTAATACTTTTATATACAATATGGAGAGAGTATTATAATTATTTTTTTAAATGATTTCTATTGATTTAGAAAAGGGCTATTTAATATTGATACAATAAATATGAAATTAAAACAATTTGAATAAAATATTATAATTTTTAATGTGTTTTGGAAAAAATAATCTTTAAATATAATATAGAGAAGTTATTAATTAATATTTTTCTAGACAAATTTATTTTTTATTTAATTTAATAAACAGTGGATAAAAATATTACAAATGGTAATCCCAAAATTTAACAATTAAAATTTATTATTAATATTTAATACCATATGAGATTAAATGATAAAATAGTATATAAATATAAAAAGAAGAATTTTCAATGGTTGTGATAAAAACATAACATCTATTAAAAGTAAATTATTATTATTTTAAATGTGTTTACTTAAAAACATAATAATTTTTTTATTCTATTTTATAATGATTTATATGCTTCACATATGGAGAACTTTGTATATGGAGCATTAGGTAACTACTTTGTATTACTAGTTATAGGATTATTGAGTAAACATTGTATAGTAATATTGTTTATTAATATATTCTCTCCATAATAAATTATAAATAAATATTATTTTTTATATTTATTGAATATTCAATGTATTTGATTTACCAATCAAAGACATTAATTGATCATTAAATTTTAAAAATAAAATTTTCTTATAATTTATTACGAAAAAGATATTATTTATAGATATAAGAGCATTATCACATCACAATATGCATATATAAATAGACTCGTATAAAATATTATAGTATCTTATATGTAAAAGTATAAAATGACAACTTCCAGGAGTTTTGCAGTTACAATGTTATTTCTATTGGCTTTTCTCGTTTTAACAACAGGTATGAAACAAATGAACTAAGTGATTAAATTTGATATCCTCGTGTTATAATGTTTAACTTTCATATATGAATTTACACTTTAAATATTTCAATTTTTGGATTAAACACTAATCTCATACACACATATTTTGGTTGAAAATGTAGAAATTTCCTTGGCATTCGAAAACAAGTCTCCGTGTAAAACCGATGAACATTGTCAGCCGTCCTGTGGTAAAGAGAAAGGACGATGTCTTGGCGGGACGTGTTGGTGTTTTTCTCCACCATCTTCCAAGAGTATAATACCCCCAATTTTAAATTAAGTTGAATACTAGGATGTAATTAATATGTATGAATAAACTCATAATGTCAAAGAGTTTAATAACTATGTGCACTTTTGACATAAAATGTTTGACACTGAAAATTCATTATCATTATCAATTCATTATCATTATCTGTTTGAATTACTTTATAAATACTTAAAATAAAATTTAAATTGATTATAAGATCAAACATTTATGAATAGTTAACTGTATAAAATTATTTTATACAGTCTGTTTATTTCAATTAAATCCAACGCGTATGATTATTTATAATTTTTAAAATATCAATTTTTTTTTTAAATATTTCAATTTTTTTTAATATAACTACTTAAAATAACACGTGGTAACCACGCCATTAAAACAATTTAGAAACCAATATGTCTCTACCATGTCATTAAATCTAGTGGTTACTTTTCATGAGACCTTAAAATATGGGAACTTAAAAGGGTAAATGGGAAATCTTTGTTTTCTTATGAGTGTCTTTTGGATTCGCATTATATAGCAGAGAGGGAATTGGGAATATTAATCCCATTTGTAGATGACTCATGTAAAACAAATCATATTTCAGAGATGCATCTACGGTCGTACCATCCGCTTTAGTCAAAGAGTTACACTTGGGTAACACTCAATATATTTTACAAAAAAGATTTGGAGATAACTCAATGTACGTATTGTGAATCCCTTATTAAAATTCTCTTTTTTGAAATAATTATTTTCGCAGATGCATCTTCACCAGACAGAATTTGGTGACACATCATTGAAACTACATCACGGAGTAGTTTTTTACTTTAGTTTAAAGAAACTCTAATGAATAAGACGATATGTTATAATTATTCTATAATTTCTATTGTAAAGGACAAATTAAACCATACATGTGATACGAAAAAATGTCATATATTATGTAATAAATCAAGAGTACACAATGAAGTCGAAATATTTCAAAATAAAATATAACCAATAATAAATTCAGAATACAAATACTATAATAAACTACTACGTATGATAGACTCATGATCTCCTGTTCTTAAACTGCTTCCGCGGAACCTTGCTTTGCAAGTTATATGCTTTTAATAATAACATAAACTTTTGATGATGGCAACTAATGTCTATTGACTAGTCAGGCATAAGAGATTAAATGAATAAACATGCAAATTCAATCATTATTGTTTGATGGAGTTTACTATCCGGTAATGGAAATAAATAGGAATGTAACTAAAGAATTGTCTTAAGCACGGTGATTGAGGTGGAATTGAGAAGAATTGATATTGCATTGATCTTGTACGGTGATTGAGTGTTTTGTGGAGGTTTCTCCAACAATATGAGCACTTGAACAAAGACTGAGGTGGAATTGAGAAGCATTCTTCTTTGTTTACACATTGCTTATGACTGAGGACGCATAAAGATTGAACTTCAAATAGATAACAATGAGGTTTATAAAGATATCAACAAGAATGATACCAAATTAAAGTTGGACAAGGCCAGCCTTCAATAGATTATTTTACTCCTCAATAGGGACATGAAGGTTTGAATTTAATACATTTACATTGAAATTAATAGAAGCGCTAATGCATTGGAAAATCTAAGCCTCTATCATATTACAGGAAAAATGATTTTGGAAAAATGTTCATGGGAGATTCTTCCGATCTATAATTATGATTTATAGGGGGAGACTATCCCCGAATAATTCTTGTTTATTTAGTTTGTTTTTGAGCTTTTATAACCCCTCTTTAAAAAAACATAATAGTTATTCATAATAAATTAACATTATTTTAAAATATTTTTATTAAAAAATATAATAGTGTTCTTATTCTTATTATAATAATTTTTTAGTATAGAGAATTAGGTTATTAATTTTAATTTTTAAAATTATTTACCTTTGAAAGATGATTAATTGGGATGTCGCAAATTCGAACCCGTACCCCAAAATTTATATGATAATACATTAATTTTTAAATTAAATATAAATAATAATATATTATTTATTTATAATATGTCTTTTAATTCTTTATTTAAAAATAAGAGCCGAAAACAATGATTGATTTGATGTATGAGAACCCGATAATTCCACATAATTTATTTATAGGGAGATAAATTGTTATAAATATATTTTATGGATGTTTAAAAAAATCAAAATATATTTTTTTGCGCTAAGTTTTTTAATACTTTTATATACAATATGGAGAGAGTATTATAATTATTTTTTTAAATGATTTCTATTGATTTAGAAAAGGGCTATTTAATATTGATACAATAAATATGAAATTAAAACAATTTGAATAAAATATTATAATTTTTAATGTGTTTTGGAAAAAATAATCTTTAAATATAATATAGAGAAGTTATTAATTAATATTTTTCTAGACAAATTTATTTTTTATTTAATTTAATAAACAGTGGATAAAAATATTACAAATGGTAATCCCAAAATTTAACAATTAAGATTTATTATTAATATTTAATACCATATGAGATTAAATGATAAAATAGTATAGAAATATAAAAAGAAGAATTTTCAATGGTTGTGATAAAAACATAACATCTATTAAAAGTAAATTATTATTATTTTAAATGTGTTTACTTAAAAACATAATAATTTTTTTATTCTATTTTATAATGATTTATATGCTTCACATATGGAGAACTTTGTATATGGAGCATTAGGTAACTACTTTGTATTACTAGTTATAGGATTATTGAGTAAACATTGTATAGTAATATTGTTTATTAATATATTCTCTCCATAATAAATTATAAATAAATATTATTTTTTATATTTATTGAATATTCAATGTATTTGATTTACCAATCAAAGACATTAATTGATCATTAAATTTTAAAAATAAAATTTTCTTATAATTTATTACGAAAAAGATATTATTTATAGATATAAGAGCATTATCACATCACAATATGCATATATAAATAGACTCGTATAAAATATTATAGTATCTTATATGTAAAAGTATAAAATGACAACTTCCAGGAGTTTTGCAGTTACAATGTTATTTCTATTGGCTTTTCTCGTTTTAACAACAGGTATGAAACAAATGAACTAAGTGATTAAATTTGATATCCTCGTGTTATAATGTTTAACTTTCATATATGAATTTACACTTTAAATATTTCAATTTTTGGATTAAACACTAATCTCATACACACATATTTTGGTTGAAAATGTAGAAATTTCCTTGGCATTCGAAAACAAGTCTCCGTGTAAAACCGATGAACATTGTCAGCCGTCCTGTGGTAAAGAGAAAGGACGATGTCTTGGCGGGACGTGTTGGTGTTTTTCTCCACCATCTTCCAAGAGTATAATACCCCCAATTTTAAATTAAGTTGAATACTAGGATGTAATTAATATGTATGAATAAACTCATAATGTCAAAGAGTTTAATAACTATGTACACTTTTGACATAAAATGTTTGACACTGAAAATTCATTATCATTATCAATTCATTATCATTATCTGTTTGAATTACTTTATAAATACTTAAAATAAAATTTAAATTGATTATAAGATCAAACATTTATGAATAGTTAACTGTATAAAATTATTTTATACAGTCTGTTTATTTCAATTAAATTCAACGCGTATGATTATTTATAATTTTTAAAATATCAATTTTTTTTTTAAATATTTCAATTTTTTTTAATATAACTACTTAAAATAACACGTGGTAACCACGCCATTAAAACAATTTAGAAACCAATATGTCTCTACCATGTCATTAAATCTAGTGGTTACTTTTCATGAGACCTTAAAATATGGGAACTTAAAAGGGTAAATGGGAAATCTTTGTTTTCTTATGAGTGTTTTTTGGATTCGCCCTATATAGCAGAGAGGGAATTGGGAATATTAATCCCATTTGTAGATGACTCATGTAAAACAAATCATATTTCAGAGATGCATCTACGGTCGTACCATCCACTTTAGTCAAAGAGTTACACTTGGGTAACACTCAATATATTTTACAAAAAAGATTTGGAGATAACTCAATGTACGTATTGTGAATCCCTTATTAAAATTCTCTTTTTTGAAATAAATTTTTTCGCAGATGCATCTTCACCAGACAGAATTTGGTGACACATCATTGAAACTACATCACGGAGTAGTTTTTTACTTTAGTTTAAAGAAACTCTAATGAATAAGACGATATGTTATAATTATTCTATAATTTCTATTGTAAAGGACAAATTAAACCATACATGTGATACGAAAAAATGTCATATATTATGTAATAAATCAAGAGTACACAATGATGTCCAAATATTTCAAAATAAAATATAACCAATAATAAATTCAGAATACAAATACTATAATAAACTACTACGTATGATAGACTCATGATCTCCTGTTCTTAAACTGCTTCCGCGGAACCTTGCTTTGCAAGTTATATGCTTTTAACAATGACATAAACTTTTGATGATGGCAACTAATGTCTATTGACTAGTCAGGCATAAGCGATTAAATGAATAAATATGCAAATTCAATCATTATTGTTTGATGGAGTTTACTATCCGGTAATGGAAATAAATAGGAATGTAACTAAAGCATCGTCTTAAGCACGGTGATTGAGTGTTTTGTGGAGGTTTCTCCAACAATATGAGAACATGAACAAAGACTGAGGTGGAATTGAGAAGCATTCTTCTTTGTTTACACATTGCTTATGACTGAGGACACATGAAGATTGAACTTCAAATAGATAACAATGAGGTTTATAAAGATATCAACAAGAATGATACCAAATTAAAGTTAGACAAGGCCAGCCTTCAATAGATTATTTTACTCCTCAATAGGGACATGAAGGTTTGAATTTAATGCATTGGAAAATCTAAGCCTCTATCATATTACAGGAAAAATGATTTTGGAAAAATGTTCATGGGAGATTCTTCCGATCTATAATTATGATTTATAAGGGGAGACTATCCCCGAATATTTCTTGTTTATTTAGTTTGTTTTTGAGCTTTTATAACCCCTCTTTAAAAAAACATAATAGTTATTCATAATAAATTAACATTATTTTAAAATATTTTTATTAAAAAATATAATAGTGTTCTTATTCTTTTTATAACATTTTTTTAGTTTAGAGAATTAGGTTATTAATTTTAATTTTTAAAATTATTTACCTTTGAAAGATGACTAATTGTGATGTCGCAAATTCGAACCCGTACCCCAAAATTTATATGATAATACATTAAATTTTAAATTAAATATAAATAATAATATATTATTTATTTATAATATGTCTTTTAATTCTTTATTTAAAAATAAGAGCCGAAAACGATGATTGATTTGATGTATGAGAACCCGGTAATTCCACATAATTTATTTATAGGGAGATAAATTGTTATAAATATATTTTATGGATGTTTAAAAAAATCAAAATACATTTTTTTGCGCTAAGTTTTTTAAAACTTTTATATACAATATGGAGAGAGTATTAGAATTATTTTTTTAAATGATTTCTATTGATTTAGAAAAGGGCTATTTAATATTGATACAATAAATATGAAACTAAAACAATTTGAATAAAATATTATAATTTTTAATGTGTTTTGGAAAAAATAATCTTTAAATATAATATAGAGAAGTTATTAATTAATATTTTTCTAGACAAATTTATTTTTTATTTAATTTAATAAACAGTGGATATAAATATTACAAATGGTAATCCCAAAATTTAACAATTAAAATTTATTATTAATATTTAATACCATATGTGATTAAATGATAAAATAGTATAGGAATATAAAAAGAAGAATTTTCAATGGTTGTGATAAAAACATAACATCTATTAAAAGTAAATTATTATTATTTTAAATGTGTTTATTTAAAAACATAACAATTTTTTTATTCTATTTTATAATGATTTATATGCTTCACATATGGAGAACTTTGTATATGGAGCATTAGATAACTACTTTGTATTACTAGTTATAGGATTATTAAGTAAACATTGTATAGTAATATTGTTTATTAATATATTCTCTCCATAATAAGTTATAAATAAATATTATTTTTTATATTTATTGAATATTCAATGTATTTGATTTATCAATCAAAGACATTAATTGATCAATAATATTAAAACTAAAATTTTCTTATAATTTATTACGAAAAAGATATTATTTATAGATATAAGAGCATTATCACATCACAATATGCATATATAAATAGACTCGTATAAAATAATATAGTATCTTATATTTAAAAGTTTAAAATGACAACATTAAGGAGTTTTGCAGTTACAATGATATTTCTATTGGCTTTTCTCGTTTTAACAACAGGTATGAAACAAATGAACTAAGTGATTAAATTGTATATCCTCGGGTTATAATGATTAACTTTCATATATGAATTTACAGTTTAAATATTTCAATTTGTGCATGAAACACTAATCTCATACACACATTTTTTGGTTGAAAATGTAGAAATTTCCTTGGCATTCGAAAACAAGTCTCCGTGTAAAACCGATGAACATTGTTAGCCGTCCTGTGGTAAGGAGAAAGGACGATGTCTTGGCGGGACGTGTTGGTGTTTTTCTCCACCATCTTCCAAGAGTATAATACCCCCAATTTTAAATTAAGTTGAATACTAGGATGTAATTAATATGTATGAATAAACTCATAATGTCAAAGAGTTTAATAACTATGTGCACTTTTGACATAAAATGTTTGACACTGAAAATTCATTATCATTATCAATTCATTATCATTATCTGTTTGAATTACTTTATAAATACTTAAAATAAAATTTAAATTGATTATAAGATCAAACATTTATGAATAGTTAACTGTATAAAATTATTTTATACAGTCTGTTTATTTCAATTAAATCCAACGCGTATGATAATTTATAATTTTTTAAAATATCAATTTTTTTTTAAATATTTCAATTTTTTTTAATATAACTACTTAAAATAACACGTGGTAAGCACGCCATTAAAATAATTTAGAAACCAATATGTCTCTACCTTGTCATTAAATCTAGTGGTTACTTTTCATGAGACCTTAAAATATGGGAACTTAAAAGGGTAAATGGGAAATCTTTGTTTTCTTATGAGTGTTTTTTGGATTCGCCCTATATAGCAGAGAGGGAATTGGGAATATTAATCCCATTTGTAGATGACTCATGTAAAACAAATCATATTTCAGAGATGCATCTACGGTCGTACCATCCGCTTTAGTCAAAGAGTTACACTTGGGTAACACTCAATATATTTTACAAAAAAGATTTGGAGATAACTCAATGTACATATTGTGAATCCCTTATTAAAATTCTCTTTTTTGAAATAAATTTTTTCGCAGATGCATCTTCACCAGACAGAATTTGGTGACACATCATTGAAACTACATCACGGAGTAGTTTTTTACTTTAGTTTAAAGAAACTCTAATGAATAAGACGATATGTTATAATTATTCTATAATTTCTATTGTAAAGGACAAATTAAACCATACATGTGATACGAAAAAATGTAATATATTATGTAATAAATCAAGAGTACACAATGAAGTCCAAATATTTCAAAATAAAATATAACCAATAATAAATTCAGAATACAAATACTATAATATACTACTACGTATGATAGACTCATGATCTCCTGTTCTTAAACTGCTTCCGCGGAACCTTGCTTTGCAAGTTATATGCTTTTAACAATGACATAAACTTTTGATGATGGCAACTAATGTCTATTGACTAGTCAGGCATAAGCGATTAAATGAATAAATATGCAAATTCAATCATTATTGTTTGATGGAGTTTACTATCCGGTAATGGAAATAAATAGGAATGTAACTAAAGCATCGTCTTAAGCACGGTGATTGAGTGTTTTGTGGAGGTTTCTCCAACAATATGAGAACTTGAACAAAGACTGAGGTGGAATTGAGAAGCATTCTTCTTTGTTTACACATTGCTTATGACTGAGGACGCATGAAGATTGAACTTCAAATAGATAACAATGAGGTTTATAAAGATATCAACAAGAATGATACCAAATTAAAGTTAGACAAGGCCAGCCATCAATAGATTATTTTACTCCTCAATAGGGACATGAAGGTTTGAATTTAATACATTTACATAGAAATTAATAGAAGCGCTAATGCATTGGAAAATCTAAGCCTCTATCATATTACAGGAAAAATGATTTTGGAAAAATGTTCATGGGAGATTCTTCCGATCTATAATTATGATTTATAGGGGGAGACTATCCCCGAATATTTCTTGTTTATTTAGTTTGTTTTTGAGCTTTTATAACCCCTCTTTAAAAAAACATAATAGTTATTCATAATAAATTAACATTATTTTAAAATATTTTTATTAAAAAATATAATAGTGTTCTTATTCTTTTTATAACAATTTTTTAGTATAGAGAATTAGGTTATTAATTTTAATTTTTAAAATTATTTACCTTTAAAAGATGACTAATTGTGATGTCGCAAATTCGAACCCGTACCCCAAAATTTATATGATAATACATTAATTTTTAAATTAAATATAAATAATAATATATTATTTATTTATAATATATCTTTTAATTCTTTATTTAAAAATAAGAGCCGAAAACGATGATTGATTTGATGTATGAGAACCCGGTAATTCCACATAATTTATTTATAGGGAGATAAATTGTTATAAATATATTTTATGGATGTTTAAAAAAATCAAAATACATTTTTTTGCACTAAGTTTTTTAAAACTTTTATATACAATATGGAGAGAGTATTATAATTATTTTTTTAAATGATTTCTATTGATTTAGAAAAGGGCTATTTAATATTGATACAATAAATATGAAATTAAAACAATTTGAATAAAATATTATAATTTTGAATGTGTTTTGGAAAAAATAATCTTTAAATATAATATAGAGAAGTTATTAATTAATATTTTTCTAGACAAATTTATTTTTTATTTAATTTAATAAACAGTGGATATAAATATTACAAATGGTAATCCCAAAATTTAACAATTAAAATTTATTATTAATATTTAATACCATATGTGATTAAATGAAAAAATAGTATAGGAATATAAAAAGAAAAATTTTCAATGGTTGTGATAAAAACATAACATTTATTAAAAGTAAATTATTATTATTTTAAATGTGTTTATTTAAAAACATAACAATTTTTTTATTCTATTTTATAATGATTTATATGCTTCACATATGGAGAACTTTGTATATGGAGCATTAGGTAACTACTTTGTATTACTAGTTATAGGATTATTGAGTAAACATTGTATAGTAATATTGTTTATTAATATATTCTCTCCATAATA
Organism: Vicia villosa; assembly: GCF_029867415.1. Taxonomy (NCBI): domain Eukaryota; kingdom Viridiplantae; phylum Streptophyta; class Magnoliopsida; order Fabales; family Fabaceae; genus Vicia; species Vicia villosa. The sequence continues at coordinate 291,066 of NW_026705439.1, read as the reverse complement.
AATTATAAATAAATATTATTTTTTATATTTATTGAATATTCAATGTATTTGATTTATCAATCAAAGACATTAATTGATCAATAATATTAAAAATAAAATTTTCTTATAATTTATTACGAAAAAGATATTATTTATAGATACAAGAGCATTATCACATCACAATATGCATATATAAATAGACTCGTATAAAATATTATAGTATCTTATATTTAAAAGTTTAAAATGACAACATTAAGGAGTTTTGCAGTTACAATGATATTTCTATTGGCTTTTCTCGTTTTAACAACAGGTATGAAACAAATGAACTAAGTGATTAAATTGTATATCCTCGGGTTATAATGATTAACTTTCATATATGAATTTACACTTTAAATATTTCAATTTGTGCATGAAACACTAATCTCATACACACATTTTTTGGTTGAAAATGTAGAAATTTCCTTGGCATTCGAAAACAAGTCTCCGTGTAAAACCGATGAACATTGTCAGTCGTCCTGTGGTAAAGAGAAAGGACGATGTCTTGGCGGGACGTGTTGGTGTTTTTCTCCACCATCTTCCAAGAGTATAATACCCCCAATTTTAAATTAAGTTGAATACTGGGATGTAATATATATGTATGAATAAACTCATAATGTCAAAGAGTTTAATAACTATGTGCACTTTTGACATAAAATGTTTGACACTGAAAATTCGTTATCATTATCAATTCATTATCATTATCTGTTTGAATTACTTTATAAATACTTAAAATAAAATTTAAATTGATTATAAGATCAAACATTTATGAATAGTTAACTGTATAAAATTATTTTATACAGTCTATTTATTTCAATTAAATCCAACGTGTATGATTATTTATAATTTTTTAAAATATCAATTTTTTTAAAAATATTTCAATTTTATTTTTTTTATTTAATATAACTACTTAAAATAACACGTGGTAACCACACCATTAAAACAATTTAGAAGCCAATATGTCTCTACCTTGTCATTAAATCTAGTGATTACTTTTCATGAGACCTTAAAATATGGGAACTTAAAAGGGTAAATGGGAAATCTTTGTTTTTTTATGAGTGTTTTTTTGGATTCGCTCTATATAGCAGAGAGGGAATTGGGAACATTAATCCCATTTGTAGATGACTCATGTAAAACAAATCATATTTCAGAGATGCATCTACGGTCGAACCATCCGCTTTAGTCAAAGAGTTAAAACTGGGTAACACCCAATATATTTTACAAAAAAAAATTGGAGATAACTCAATGTACGTATTATGAATCCCTCATTAAAATTCTCTTGTTTGAAATAAATTTTTTCGCAGATGCATCTTCACCAGACAGAATTTGGTGACACATCATTGAAACTACATCACGGAGTAGTTTTTTACTTTAGTTTAAAGAAACTCTAATGAATAAGACGATATGTTATAATTATTCTATAATTTCTATTTTTAAGGACAAATTAAACCATACATGTGATATGGAAAAATGTCATATATTAAGTAATATATCAAGAGTACACAATGAAGTCGAAATATTTCAAAATAAAATATAACCAATAATAAATTCAGAATACAAATACTATAATAAACTACTACGTATGATAGACTCATGATCTCTTGTTCTTAAACTGCTTCCGTGGAACCTTGCTTTGCAAGTTATATGCTTTTAACAATGACATAAACTTCTGATGATGGCAACTAATGTCTATTGACTAGTCAGGCATAAGCGATTAAATGAATAAATATGCAAATTCAATCATTATTGTTTGATGGAGTTTACTATCCAGTAATGGAAATAAATAGGAATGTAACTATAGCATCGTCTTAAGCACGATGATTGAGGTGGAATTGAGAAGAATTGATATTGCATTGATCTTGCACGGTGATTAAGTGTTTTGTGGAAGTTTCTCCAACAATATGAGAACTTGAACAAAGACTGAGGTGGAATTGAGAAGCATTCTTCTTTGTTTACATATTGCTTATGACTGAGGACGCATGAAGATTGAACTTCAAATAGACAAGGCCAGCCTTCAATAGATTATTTTACTCCTCAATAGGGACATGAAGGTTTGAATTTAATACATTTACATAGAAATCACTATAAGCGCTAATGCATTGGAAAATCTAAGCCTCTATCATATTACAGGAAAAATGATTTTGGAAAAATGTTCATGGGAGATTCTTCCGATCTATAATTATGATTTATAGGGGGAGACTATCCCCGAATATTTCTTGTTTATTTAGTTTGTTTTTGAGCTTTTATAACCCCCTCTTTAAAAAAAACATAACAGTTATTCATAATAAATTAACATTATTTTAAAATATTTTTATTAAAAAATATAATAGTGTTCTTATTCTTATTATAACAATTTTTTAGTATAGAGAATTAGGTTATTAATTTTAATTTTTTAAATTATTTACCTTTGAAAGATGACTAATTGGGATGTCGCAAATTCGAACCCGTACCCCAAAATTTATATGATAATATATTAATTTTTAAATTAAATATAAATAATAATATATTATTAATTTATAATATATCTTTTAATTCTTTATTTAAAAATAAGAGCCGAAAACGATGATTGATTTGATGTATGAGAACCCGCTAATTCCACACAATTTATTTAGAGGGAGATAAATTGTTATAAATATATTCTTTGGATGTTTAAAAAATCAAAATATATTTTTTTGCGCTAAGTTTTTTAAAGCTTTTATATACAATATGGAGAGAGTATTATTATTATTTTTTTAAATGATTTGTATTGATTTTGAAAAGGGCTATTTAATATTGAAACAATAAATATGAAATTAAAACAATTTGAATACAATATTATATTTTTTAATGTTTTTTGGAAAAATAATTTTTAAATATAATATAGAGAAGTTATTAATTAATATTTTTCTAGACAAATTTATTTTTTATTTAATTTAATAAACAGTGGATAAAAATATTAAAAATGGTAATCCCAAAATTTAACAATTAAATTTTTTTTTTTTGGAGCAAATAAGAATAATTTTATTCCAAAAAAGAAGATTCATACAGGCCGATCAAAATGATCCAGGCATCAAAACAGACAAGGAAATCAAACACCTAAAAACAACTAAGTATCAAGGAAGTTGCAATAGGCTGCCAGCTTTGGAATCCTCTCAATTCTCCACTTAATACTTTGAATGATGCTTTGGCTGGAAATGTTCACATTGTTGTTCTCTTTGAGAATCCTCTGGTTTCTTACCATCCATACAACATACACAACTTCGGCAATGGCAATCTTCAGCATCTTGCTTTGACAGTTTTTCCTACTAGCCACTTTGCAGATCCAATCGATTTCCACCTCCCACTTTTGAGGCCAGTGGTCAATCTTAAGCCAATTCAGAATCTGAATCCAGATGCTCCTAGTATACCTGCAATCAAAATATAGATGTTGGCAGCTTTCATCCCCTACACAGTAACTGCATTTGCCATCAGTATGTACCCCAATTTTATGCAGCCTATCCTTTGTCATCAATCTGTTCCTACAAACCAGCCAAAGAATAAACACAGCTCTTGGTCTGGCCCCATTACCAAAAAACAGTCTTCTCCAAGGAACAATAGGCTTGTTTCCTTGCAACTCTTTATACATCCTCTTAGTTTTATACTTTTGTTGCAATTCAGCCTCCTTCCAAGCCTCAGTCATTCGCAGACTGATACCGGACTTGAACATACTTTTCACTATCCAAGAACTTTGTTGTGGAGGAACAAAGAGATCATACTCCCTACCTTTTATATAATACAGATGGACCCACCTAATCAATAGCTTATCGGTTTTAGCACACAGATTCCAGAGCAATTTACCTATGGTAGCTTTATTCCATAAGCTAAGATCAATCATATTCCTTCCTCCAGCCGACACAGGATCACACATACTACTCCAAGAGACAGGTGCTTTTTTTTAATGTTTTCCTGTCCAGTCCAGATGAAGCTTCTACACAAAGCTTCCTCCAATTAAAATTTATTATTAATATTTAATACCATATGTGATTAAATGATAAAATAGTATAAGAATATAAAAAGAAGGATTTTCAATGGTTGTGATAAAAACATAACATCTATTAAAAGTAAATTATTATTATTTTAAATGTGTTTACTTAAAAACATAACAATTTTTTTATTCTATTCTATAATGATATATATGCTTCACATATGGAGAACTTTGTATATGGAGCATTAGGTAACTACTTTGTATTACTAGTTATGGGATTATTGAGTAAACATTGTATAGTAATATAATTTATTAATATATCCTCTCCATAATAAATTATAAATAAATATTATTTTTTATATTTATTGAATATTTAATGTATTTGATTTGTCATTCAAATACATTAATTAATCAATAAATATTAAAAATAAAATTTTCTTATAATTTACTACGAAAAAGATATTATTTATAGATATAAGAGCATTATCACATCACAATATGCATATATAAATAGACTCGTATAAAATATTATAGTATCTTATATGTAAAAGTTTAAAATGACAACATTAAGGAGTTTTGCAGTTACAATGTTATTTCTATTGGCTTTTCTCGTTTTAACAACAGGTATGAAACAAATGAACTGTAACATCCCTAGTTGTTAATTACTAGTAATTGTACTAATATTGGTAATTAGGGACGATTATGGTAATTAGTACTTAAGGAATGTAGTTAGAATGAAGTTAGTGTAAGTCAAAATATGATTAGGCTTTTGAAAGATTAAGTGGAGAACTAGTAATGAGGTGGCATGGTTGCATTTTAGCATTAGTAGTAAGGGCAATAAAGACTTTTCCCATGGAGTTATATTTAAGCCTAAACAAGACTAAGTCTCGCCATATTCTCATTCTCATACTCACCACAATTCAGAATTTGGAGGAAGGGTTGGAGAAGAAGAGATATAATCAGAATAAAGCAAGAGAAAGAGGGAGAGAGCTCGTGGAAGGGGGCAAAGAAGAAAGGAGTGCAGCATCTTCATCAAACTTGTCTTGGATGCAATAGAATGATAGTTTGGTAGGAGAATGATAAGAAAGTGTGAGAGTCATCATCATCATCATCTCTATCAACTCAGCTCTAATCAACATCCATTGTCATCACCAAACTCAGAATATCCTCTTAATCAAGGTGAGTTCCATTAGTTAGGAACTTGGGGTGGAATTTTGGGAACCTAGCATGATTAAGGGTTTAGATTGTGATAAATACTATGCATGTTGTTTGATTGATGAAATATTTGTTCTTTTGATGCAATTATATGCTATGGAATGTTGAAATAGGATGGAGTTCGAATTTGGATTGTTGGGGAACCTATGGATGAGTTAGAACACTTTTGGAACTGGTTTTATGCAAGAAAAACGTGATTTTTGCTTCTAGTTCAGTAAGCAATCGATTGCAGGGGTCAAGCAATCGATTGCACTGTGAAAAAATTAGCTTTCTGCGCTTCTGGTTCAGTTAACAATCGATTGCACACCAGTGCAAATCGATTGCACCTGACAGAAAATCATCCCTTTACTATTTCAACCATAACTGGAGTTTCGTAACTCAGAATTGGGGGCCGTCGGAGGCATCGGAAAGCTAATGGAAAGGGCTAAAAGATGATTAATCTTACACAAAACTATAATACTCGTAAATACTAATCAAATCAATGTGAATATTCTTGTACCTTGGTTACTAAAAGGTAATGCTCGAATAATTGATTCGTTAATCAGTCTAAGGGCCTTGTTGCACTATTATTCCTTCAACTAGGTTGTAGGCATCGTGCAATGAGAAGTGATGGAAATAAAATCTAGCCATGTTCACCAAAATGTTGAGGTCTTATAGCTTGTGAAACTAACCATGTGAACCCAAAGGCAAGGTGGTCTTACTACATGGTGTGACTTGTGTATGTCGGTTAGCAAAATATGGAGATGGTAAGGTGAACCTTAGCATACCTAAACCAAGAGATATGAATGGATGCTAACCTGATATTTCTCTTTCCTATTAAGTGACTACTTTCGAAATCCTTGAATCTAATGGTGTAGTAAGTATGAGACGAGGGGTTAGAGAGCAGACATAAGGATAGTAACTGCGAGTAGGCATGTTACATATATGTTGGCTATTTCTTGTGAAGTATTTCCAAGGATGCCCTTGTGCCACATATATTGCAGGAATTCCTCGAGTGTGTGATCTCAGGAATAGGCCGTGCTCCGTAGTTCAGGAGCTATTCTTCGGGGATGAACTCCTGGAGATGTGGGCCACATCTTCTCTTTTTGTCATCTCCTTGAGGGTGAATTTCTATATGAGATTCGGGCCCTGGGATATTGGAGGAGTTGAATCGTACGATGCGATTCAATATCGATTCCATGGTTCTCTATAGTCATATGAGTTACTTACCATATAGATTGAAAAGGTATGTTTTGGGGTCATGTTTCGAAGGCAGATAGGCAGGTAAACTCGGAAGACCAGACCTTGAGGGTAGCTCCCGACAGAAGGTTGGCAGGTAAACCCGGAAGACCTATTCTGGAGGAAACATGTACCTAATATCTGAACATGTGATATGTTTTCAGAATATCTAATTGGATGGTCAGTGGACATTCAATCGTGGTGCTACGAGTTGACATGCTTTTCTGTACTGGGTAGTGAGGAAACCTTAGGATCTGACATGGATCTGTAGTTGATGTATGTACCCTGTAGAGCCGAGAGAACCCATAAGATAGGGAAACTCACTGACATTTAGTAATCTCACCCCATTCATCTTATTATTTTTCAGGTACCGTGCAAGATCGAGTTTTGCTAGATGCTTGGATCAAGAGCTTTTGACCGAATGCCGTGATGACTGTGCCTGATCTTTTCTTCCGCTGTGTATTATTATCATTGTGTAGGCATATCAATTGTATCCATCTTCGAGATGATTATGAAATGTATACATCTTATTTTATTATTCCTGACTTTTGTATGTACTCAGTACCAGTTATTAGTATTCTGCTAATATGATTCTAGACACATATTGGTAGGGTATTACATGAACTATGTGATTGAATTGTATATCCTTGTGTTATAATGTTTAACTTTCATATATGAATTTACACTTTAAATATTTCAATTTGTGCCTTAAACACTAATCTCATACACACATATTTTGGTTGAAAATGTAGAAATTTCCTTGGCATTCGAAAACAAGTCTCCGTGTAAAATCGATGAACATTGTCAGCCGTCCTGTGGTAAAGAGAACGGACGATGTCTTGGCGGGACGTGTTGGTGTTTTTCTCCACCATCTTCCAATAGTATAATACCCCTAATTTTAAATTAAGTTGAATACTGGGATGTAATCAATATGTATGAATAAACTCATAATGTCAAAGAGTTTAATAACTATGTGCACTTTTGACATAAAAAGTTTGACACTGGAAATTCATTATCATTATTTATTCATTATCATTATCTTTTTGTATTACTTTATAAATAGTTAAAATAAAATTTAAATTGATTATAACATCAAACATTTATGAATAGTTAACTGTATAAAATTTAAAACTTTTATATACAATATGGAGAGAGTATTAATTTTTTTTAAATGATTTGTATTGATTTAGAAAAGGATTATAAATTATTGAAACAATAAATATGAAATTAAAACAATTTGAATGAAATATTATATTTTTTAATGTTTTTTGGAAAAAATAATTTTTAAGTATAATAAAGAGAAGGTATTAATTAGTGTTTTTCTAGACAATTTTTTTTATTAATTTAATAAGAATTGGATAAAAATGATTTAAAATGGTAATCCATAAATTTAACAAAGGGTTAAATATGTTTTTAGTCCCTATAAAATTATTCAAAAGGGCTTTTAGTCCCTATAAAAAAATATTGACTTTTAGTCTCTATAAAATTACGTTTGCACTCAATTTTAGCCTCTGTAAATGAACTTCTATGTCAATATTTTAAACTATTTTTATTCAAAAAGATATTAGTATTCTAATTTTAATTATAATAATTGTTAAGTATAGAGAACTAGATAACTATTTTCTCTCAAGTAGTCTAGGGACTGAAATTCACTTTTTAAAGTTGATATGTGGGATCTCGCAGATTTGAATCCACACTCATATATTTGATTTAATAATATATATTTTATCATTTAAATATTAATTATAATATATTATCAATTTATAAGATATCTTTTAATTTTTATTTAAAAATAAGAGCCCCAAAACTTTGATTGATTTGATGTAAGAAAATACACTAATTTGATACAATTTACTTAAAGGGAGATACATATTTAAAAATATACTTCATGGATAATTTTATTAAATAAAATAAATTTTTTTCGGTAATTTTTTAAAAACTTTTATATACAATATTGATACAGTATTAATAACTTTTTGAAAAATAGTTTAATAAATGACATGTATTGATTTAAAAAAGTGCTATATAATATTTTAACAATGTATATGAAATTAAAACAATTTGAATGAAATATTATGATTTTTAATGTTTCTTACAAAAAAAATATTTTTAAATATACTAAAGAGAAGGTATTAATTAGTATTTTTTAGATAAATTTGTTTTCTATTTTATTTTATAAGTATTGGATAAAAATTGACTACCAATACATTTTGGATCGTGTTAAATCAAAACTAGTGATATGAAAAAAAATTCATTTGCAGGTATAGTTATTGTATCAAAAACCAGTGATTGAAGTGAATCCAACTTTTTCCCTGATGATATGTGCTCTTCCTAAATAAAGCCTTAAAGATATTCAAAAGGCTCAAAGATACTTCATAATATGGGGTCATTTGGATGCAGGTAAGAAAGCTCATACAGTTAATTGATATGGACAAAGCTTGCTTTCTCAAACTAGAATGGAACATGTAGTGTGAAGTCAATCTCTATGGAGTTATGTTTTACAAGGCAAATATGACAGGAAGCAAAAGGATCTTATAGGCATAGAAGACAAAGCTCATGATTCTCGCCTTTGGAAATCCATTGTAAATATCTGGCCTATCACGAATGACATGGTATAGTAGAACATTGGAAAACATGCCAAAATTAAATTGTGGAAAGATAATTGGCTGCAACCTGACCTCAATCTTGGGCATTTGAGAATTGGTCCCATTAGGGAACCTTAATTAGAGAGAATCATAGATATATTGGATGATATTGGTGATTTGAATTTGAATGTTATAAATAATATGTTTTCTCATAACATTGTTGAGGAGTTAATAGCTACGCACTCCTTAAGGTTGATAATGGTAAAGAAATTTTTATGTGGAAGCAAACAAGGACAAGAATTTTCACTCTCTAGAATTTATGATATTCTTAAATGCACTAACAATAATGATAACTCAGAAGTTTGGACCAAAATTTGGAGTTTAGGGGTACTTGAAACAATTTGAACATTTATGTGGATGGTGTACTCAAACAAAGAAGAACCAGTCACTAATGTTTTGCGAGACTACCCAAATGCTAAACAAATATGGAATTATTTGATGAAACAAAATGGAAAAGAAATTTACTATGATTTATAGGAACAGATTGAGCTCAATTTGAATGGTACAAATGATCAAGTCTGCAGCGAGATTTGGGATTCTACCTATCATATGTTATGGTACTGAGGAAATCAAAGAAAACACAACAAAGATGATGTCATGCCAATAAACCTCGTGAATGAAATTCAAAAGAAAGCTCATATGAAAAAGAAAATTACTAAATTCATTTGTTGGTCTCCACCTAATGAAATTTGGATTACACTCAATAAGAATTGAGTGGTCAAAGGAAACTTGAAAGGAGGTTGTGTTGGAGTTCTAAGGGATAACAATGGAGTGTGTTGTGGAGGTATTTCCAACAATATGAGAACTTGCATGGAGACCGAGGTGGAATTGATAAGCATTCTTCTTTGTTGACACATTGCTTATGACTAAGGACGTATGAAGATTGATCTTCAAATAGATAACAATGAGATTTATAAAGATATCAACAAGAATGATACCAAATTAAAGTTGGACAATGTAACACCCGTATATTTTAATTTTTAATTTAATTAGAAATTGAATTAATAATTAGAATTATTTTGGTTTTATGAAAATAAAATTGGAAAAGATTAGTTTATGGCATTGGGCCATGTGTGACGTTAGTAAGGAATAGGGGGTTTTAAGTTAGTAAAGCTCTATTTCTAATTAAATCTTATTTTCATAAAATAAGAAGGAAATTGGAAAAGAAGATAAAACGTCCAAAGAAGAACTGAAGAATTGGGAAACTCGAAGAATGTGAAAGAGGAACAGAAGAGGGAGAGACCAATCAAGAACTTTTGGCTAAGGTAAGGGGGGACTCTCCGGTTAATATCTCTTATCGTATTATAGGTGATATTGTTGATTAGGGGTATTGTATAGATCAATTGATTTGTGTTTGATTGTGTTGCTGTGTTCATCCATGGAGCTGAATCTATGAATGTAAACCCCTAACAATTGATTAGAAATTAGGATTGTAATGAGTAAAATTGATATATGGTGATAGACTATTGAAGATAGATGAATCTTATATGTTTAAGAGTGCAAAATTTCTGTTTTAGATCCAAAATCGCAGGCTGTAATGGTAAAAATCACGAGGAAGACGAATTGGTGTGAGTTGTAGCTTTTGGATGTTTCTTCCCATTTGCATATGATACGCGTATGGTACGCGTATGTGGGGGTTGTAAGTGTATGGTACGCACTCCGTTACATCCCAAAATACGCCCTTATGCTCGTACACGAATGGTACGTGTATGCGAGCATGGTGAGACGCGTATGGAATTGTTATAAGCGTATGACACATTTTGTGTGGAAATTCATCTCTATTGGTACGCGTATGGTACGCATACAACTAGCGTGAAGTGTAGAATTTTGTTGTTTTGTGATTTTTGAAAGTTTGATGATGAGTAACTTTTGAACTGTAAGCCTGTTTTGAGTGTCGTTTTGAGTATGATGAACTTGATGAAATAACCTGTGTGTTGATTAATGATATGATTATATTTGAATGATGTTAATATATATATATTTGCTTTGATGATGATGATGATGGTTTGAGTATGAGATGATTTTACTCATAAATTATCGATGATATAAGTATGTTTTATATATGTTTGCATTCATTCATAATCATTTGTTGAGGGTTTTATCGATGATGATGTGTTGGATCAGTGAAGGGCATAATTCCCATTGTGTGGAATTTGTGCTGGCAGGGCCATTTCTTGTTGATGTTAGATTTGTCGGTGGGTTATTCCCATTTATGATGTTGGTACCACATGTATAGTGTAGTTTCATACATATGCATGATTTTCATGACATGAATAAATGTATTTTTATGTTATGGTTTGATGATGTGTGATTGTGTGATGATGAAATGTTTGAATATGAAATGATTGGGTGAATGATATAACTATGATATGTTGTTGTTTATGATGCAATAATATTTGTTAATTATGATGAGACTCACCCTTACATGTTGTTATTTTCAGATTGAGGATAGCGGCTTTTCGACTTGGTGAGGATTAGCTCATGAGTAACTGCGTTTAGTTTTAGCGTCAGGTGTCATGCTCTGATATTGTAACACTTGGGATGCGAGTTTTGAGTTTATGTTATGACTCTAATTGTTTTATTTTGAGTTTGAAGCATATAGTTTTAAAGATGTTGAACTTATTCGTATGATTTAATTTCCGCTGTGTTAACATGAGTTGTTATAATTTATGATGAATTTTCCTCAGTGAATGCATGACATAGACATATGATGTTGTTTTATATTGAATTGTGGCACCCTTGTTTTCATGTTACTTTGAGTAAATTATTTAATTGTTGCAAGGTTTAGAAGGGTGTTACAATAGTGGTATCAAAGCATAGTCGATTGTTGTGACCAGAGTCTTGTGTCAGTCTTCCCTGTGTGTATGCGACTATGTACGAGTTACCTGGTCGATACTTTTGTTCTGACTGAATTGTTTGTGATTTAAGTAGAGCAATGGCTGGAAGAGGTGGAAGAAACAATGAAGCAATTGTTGAAGCTTTAGGGATGATTGCTGGTGTGCTTGGAAGGAATCCCAATGGAACTGGTATTGGTACTGACAGGAAGTTGGGAGATTTCCAGAGGAACAACCCTCCATTGTTCAAAGGCACTCATGACCCTGAAGGTGCTCAGAAGTAGCTGAAGGAAATCGAGAGGATTTTCAGAGTGATTGACTATAATGAGAACTTGAAGGTGAGGTATGGTACTCACATGTTATCTGAGGAAGCTAACGATTGGTGGATTGCTACTAAGACTAAGCTGGAGACTTATGGGATAGCAATCACTTGGGCTATGTTCAAGAGGGAATTTCTAAGGATGTTTGAGGAAGGAAGGAAATTGAGTTCATGGAGCTGAAGCAAGGTAAAATGACAGTTCCAGAGTACGCTATAAAGTTTGTAGAATTGGCAAAGTATTATACTCATATCAACAATGATGAGGCCAGTGAGTTTTCGAGATGCATCAAATTCGAGAATGGCCTTTGTGATGAAATCAAGAAGGGTATCCGATATTAGAGGATTCAAAAGTTTGTTGATTTGGTCGACTGTAGCAGGATATTTGAGGAAGATAACATCAAGGCGAAGTTATATCACTCTCGTGAGTTGGTTGACAGAAAGGGTAAGAAGCTTATGGATAGAGGTAAGCCATATGGTAGAGGAAAAGATGTTGATTAGAAGAAGCCTAGTGGGGGAGACTCTAGTGCTTTTTTCAGATGTTACAACTGTGGCGAGATGGGACATCATAAGCACGAGTGTAAGCTTGATCAGAAGAAATGTTTCAAGTGTGACCAAGTGGGCCATATTGCTGCTGATTGTAAGAAGAAGGTTGTGACTTGCTACAACTGCGGTGAATAAGGTCACATTAGCCTACAGTGTACTAAACCAAATAAGAACCAATCTGGAGGAAAGGTTTTTGCTTTGACTGGGTCAGAAACTACACTAGAGGATAGATTGATTAAAGGTACATGTTTCATTCATGGCACACCTTAAGTTGCAATTATTGATACTAGATAAACTCACTCTTTAATTTCTTTGGATTGCGCTAAGAGATTGAATTTAGAAATATCTGACATAAATGAAAGTATGGTTATTGACACTCCTGCGTCGGGTTTAGTAACTACTTCATCTGCTTTCTTTAATTGTCTGGTCGATATTATTGGTAGAGAATTCGGGATGGACTTAGTGTGTCTTCCATTGAAACAACTTGATGTAATCCTCGGAATGAACTGGTTGGAATTCAATCGTGTTCATATTAATTGTTTTTTGAAGACGGTGTTGTTTCCTTAAGCTGTTAATTCTCATGATATGACTAAGATTTCTAAACAAGTGAATGAGGCCATTGAAGACGGTGCAACAATGTTTATGTTGGTTGTGTTGATGAATTTCATAGGGAAAGCGGTGAGTAGTGAACTACCAGTGGTGTGTGACTTTCTGGATTTTTTTGTAGAGGATGTGAATGAATTATTGTCGGAGAGGGAGATAGAGTTTGCTATTGAACTGGTTCTGGGAACTAGTCCTATGTCAATGGCACCGTATCGTATGTCACCATCTGAGTTGGCTGAACTGAAGAAACAATTGGAAGAATTGCTTGAAAAGATATTAATTCGTCCAAGTGTTTCTTTGTGGGGTGCGCCGGTATTGTTGTTAAAGAAGAAAGAGGGCTCCTATGAGACTGTGTGTAGATTACCGACAATTAAACAAAGTTACCATCAAGAATTGGTATCCATTTCCGAGGATTGATGATTTGATGGATTAGCTGGTTGGAGCGTGTGTATTCAGTAGATTTGATCTGAGGTCTGGGTATCACCGAATTCGAGTAAAGGGAAACGATATTCAGAAGACTGTATTTAGAACGAGGTATGGTCATTATGAATATTTGGTAATTCCGTCTGGAGTTACTAATGCACCAGGTGTTTTTATCGAATACATGAATAAGATCTTCTATCCTTATCTAGATAAGTTCGTGGTGGTATTTATCGACGATATTCTACTATATTCTAAGAATGAAGCATAACATGCAGAACATCTCAGAATTGTGTTAGAACTGTTGAAAGAAAAGAAACTTTTTTCCATATTGTCAAAGTGAGAATTTTGGTTGGATGAAGTTAGCTTCCTTGGACACGTGATTTCTAAGAATGGTATTGTTGTTGATCCTAAGAAGATAGAAGCGGTATCTCAGTGGGAAGGTCTGAAATTAGTGTCGGAAATTCATAGTTTTCTTGGTCTTGCAGGTTACTACATAAAGTTTATAGAAGGATTTTCAAAGTTAGAATTAGCGTTAACTAAATTGACCAGGAAGGGTCAAGCTTTTATTTGGGATTCGAAATGTGAAGAAGGATTCCAAGAGTTGAAGAAGAGGTTGACTAATGCTCCTATATTGATTTTTCCGAATCCGACAGAATCGTTTGTGTTATATTGTGACGTATCATTGATGGGTTTAGGTGGTGTATTGATGCAGAATCAAAAAGTGGTCGCGTATGCGTCGAGACAACTCAAAGTGCATGAAAGGAATTATTCGACTCATGATTTAAAGTTGGTAGCTGTGGTTTTTGTTTTGAAGTTGTGGCAACATTATTTGTATCATTCGAGATTCGAAGTGTTCAGTGATCATAAGAGCCTGAAGTATCTCTTTGATCAAAAGGAGCTTAATATGAGGTAAAGAAGATGCCTAGAATTCCTTAAGGATTATGATTTTTGTTTGAATTACCATCCTAGTAAGGAAAACGTGGTTGTTGACGCGTTGAGTAGGAAGTCCTTGCATATGTCTATGCTAATGGTGAAAGAATTGGAATTAATTGAACCGTTTAGAGATTTGAGTTTGGCATGTGAAGGCACTCTTAATAGTGTTAAATTGGGCATGCTAAAGCTGACTAGCGGTATTCTTGAAGAGATCATAGAGGTCAAAAAGTTGATGTTGAATTGATTGATAAGTTGACTTTGATTAACCAAGGTAAAGGCGGTGAATTTAGAGTTGACGAGAATGGTATAATGAGGTTTGGTGATAGAGTTTGTGTTCCGGATGTTGCTGAACTCCGAAAGAATATTCTGGAAGAAGGACACCGTAGTCGATTGAGCATTCATCCTGGTGCTACGAAGATGTATCGTGACTTGAAAAAGTTGTTTTGGTGGTCTGGAATGAAGAAGGAAATTGCAGAGTTTGTTTATTCTTGTTTGACATGTTAGAAGTCAAAAATTGAGCATCAGAAACCATAAGGGTTTATGCAACCGTTGTTTATTCCCGAATGGAAGTAGGATAGTATATTAATGGATTTCTTTTGTAGTTTGCCAAGAACTATTAAGAATTTTGAGGTTATCTAGGTTGTTGTGGACAGGTTGATGAAGTCTTCACATTTCATACCGGTAAGAATGGATTATCCGATGGAGAAGTTGGCTCAATTGTATATTGAAATGATAGTTAGTCTGCATGGTATATATTCGAGTATCGTGTCAAACAGAGATCCTAAATTGACGTCTAAGTTCTGGGATGCTTTGCAGAAGGCGTTGGGTGTAACAGCCCAAGCCTTCGGCGTTCCCGGCACTGTCACCTCACGATCTTCTTTACTCCCCTCCCTAGTAAAGTTTTTGCCTTTCGTGGGAATCGAACCATGTACCCTGGGGTTCAAGTACATGTTCAATCCATTCCCACTACCACTTGAGCTACTAGCTCAATTGGTAGTGGGAATGGATTGAACATGTACTTGAACCCCAGGGTACATGGTTCGATTCCCACGAAAGGCAAAAACTTTACTAGGGAGGGGAGTAAAGAAGATCGTGAGGTGACAGTGCCGGGAACGCCGAAGGCTTGGGCTGTTACATTGGGTACTAAGCTGAGATTGAGTTCTGCTTATCATCCGCAGACTAATGGACACACTGAAAGGACGATTCAACCGTTAGAAGATTTGTTGCGTGCTTGTGTGCTGGAAAAAGGAGGTGCTTGGGATAATTATCTATCTTTGATTGAATTTACCTACAACAATAGTTATCATTCAAGTACCGGTATGGTCCATTTAAAGCTTTGTATGGTAGGAGATGTAGAACATTGTTGTGTTGGTACTAATTTAGTGGGAGTGTTGTGATCAGGCCAAAAATTATGCAACAGTTTACGGAAAAGATTGAGATGATTCAGGAGAAGATGAAACCTTCTCAAGGTCGTCAGAAGTGTTATCACGACAAGAGGAGAAAGACACTTGAGTTCCAAGAGGGAGATCGCGTGTTTATGAGAATTACTCCAGTGACGGGTATTGGTCGGGCGTTGTAGTCAAAGAAATTGACACATTATATCATTGGTCCATTTCAGATTTCTGAAAGAGTAGGAGAAGTAGCCTATCGTATTGCTTTTCTTCCGATGCTTGTAAATTTGCATGATGTATTTCATGTATCTCAGTTGAGAAAATACATTGTGAATCCGTCCTGTGTGATTCAAGTAGATGATATACATGTGAAAGATAACTTAACGGTCGAGGCTTTACCTGTGAGAATTGAAGATCAAAAGCTGAAGCAATTACGTGGCAAAGAGATAGCTTTGGTTATAGTAGCTTGGGGAGGACCGCCTGATGGAAATATTTCATGGGACCTAAAAAGCCAGATGAAAGACTCCTATCTAGAACCCTTTACTTGAGGTATGTTTTTGAGGACGAAGACTCTTTTAAGGGGAGAGTTGTAACACCCGTATATATTAATTTTTAATTTAATCGGAAATTGAATTAATAATTAGAATTATTTTGGTTTTATGAAAATAAAATTGGAAAAGATTGGTTTATGGCATAGGGTCATGTGTGACGTTAGTAAGGAATGGGGGTGTTAAGTTAGTAAAGCCCTATTTCTAATTAAATATTATTTTAATAAAATAAGAAAGAAATTGGAAAAGAAGATAGAACGCGAAAAGAAGAACTGAAGAATTGGGAAACTCGAAGAACGTGAAAGAGGAACAAAAGAGGGAGAGACCAACCAAGAACTATTGGCTAAGGTAATGGGGGACTCTCCGGTTAATATATCTTATTGTATTATAGGTTTATAATGTTGATTAGGGGTATTGTTTGGATCAATTGATTTGTGTTTGATTGTGTTGATGTGTTTATCCATGGAATTGAATCTATGAATGTAAATCCCTAACAGTTAATTAGAAATTAGGATTGTAATGAGTAAAATTGATATAGGGTTATAGACTATTGAAGATAGATGAATCCTATATGTTTAAGAGTGCAGAATTTCTGTTTTAGATCCAAAATCGCATACTATAATGGTGAAAATCACGAGGAAGATGAACTAGTGTGAGTTGCAGATTTTGGAGGTTTCTGCCCATTTGCGTATGATACGCGTATGAGGGGGTTGTACGCATATGGTACGCCTTTCTGCCCGTACGCATATGCGAGCGTGGTGAGACGCGTATGGAATAGTGAAACGCGTATGACGTGTTTTCTGTGGAAATTCATCTCTGTATGACGCGTATGACACATTTTGCTGTTTTGTGATTTTTGATAGTTTGATGATGAGTAACTTTTGAACCGTTGGCCTGTTTTGAGTGTCGTTTTAAGTATGATGGACTAAATGAAAGAACCTGTGTGTTGATTAATGATGTGATTATATTTTAATGATGTTAATATATATAAACATGCTTTGATGATGATGATGATGATGGTTTGAGTATGAGATGACGTTACTCATTGATTGATGATGATATAAGTACGTTTTATATATGTTTGCATTCAGTCATAATCATTTTTTGAGGGTTGTATCCGTGATGTCGTTTTGGATCAGTGAAGGGAAAAATTCCCGTTGTGTGGAATTTGTGCTGGCAGGGTCGTATCTTGATGATGTTAGATCCGTCAGTGGGTTATTCTCATTGCTGATGTTGGTACCACATGCATAGGGTCAGTTTCATACCTATGCATGATTTTCATGACATGAATAAATGTATTTTTATGTTATGATTTTATGATGTGTGATTGTGTGATGATGAAATGTCTGAACATGAAATGATTGTGTAAATGATATAACTATGATATGTTGTTGTTTATGATGCAATAATATTTGTTAAATGTGATGAGACTCACCCTTACATGTTGTCATTTTCATATTGCGGATAGTGGCTTTTCGACTTGGTGAGGATTAGCTTATGAGTCAGTGCGTTTAGTTTTAGCGTCATGTACCATGCTCTGATATTGTAATACTAGGGACGCGAGTTTTGAGTTTATGTTATGACTCTAATTGTTTTATTTTGAGTTTGAAGGATATAGTTTTAAAAATGTTGAATTTATCCATATTATTTAGTTTTCGTTGTGTTAACATGAGATGTTATAACTTATGATGTTTTTTTCTCAGTGAATGCATGACATAGACGTTTGATGTTGTTTTAAATTGAATTGTGGCACCCTTATTTTCATGTTACTCTGAATAAATTATTTAATTGTCGTGGAATTTAGAAGGGTGTTACAGACAAGGCCACCCTTCAAGAGTTTATTTTACTCCTCAATTGGGACATGAAGGTTTGAATTTAATATATTTACATAGAAATCAATAGAACCGATGATGCATTGGAAAATCTGAGCCTCTATCATATTACAGGAAAAATGATTTTGAAAAATTGTTCATGGAAGATTCTTCCAATCTATAATTATAATTTATATGGGGAGACTATCCCCGAGTTTTTCTTGTTTAGTTAGTTTGTTTTTGAGCTTTTATAAACCCATCTTTAAAAAAAATAACAATTATTCATAATAAAATAACATTATTTTAAAATATTTTTATTAAAAAACATAATAGTGTTCTTATTCTTATTATAATATTTTTTTAGTATAGAGTGAAGGATAAAAAAACACTTAGAAAGGGGGGGGGGATTGAATAAGTGTATCTCAAAACTTAGAAGATAAAAACTATCAACACAATGATTTTTATCATGTTTCGTTGTTAACCAAACTACTCCAGTCCACCCCCTTAGATTGATTTACCTCAACTGAGGATTTAATCCACTAATCCAATTGATTACAATGGTTTTCCACTTAGATAACCTCTAAGTCTTATAGAGTCTACAAATCACAACTTGATCACTCTAGGAATTCTTTTACAATCAATGTAAAATATAGTTTACAAGAGTTTAGATTTGCTTCTAGTAAAGCTGTAATCACAATTGTGATATTTCTCTTAAGTTCTATGTTAAATAGTCACTAAATATTACAAGAGTTTGTGAGGTTGAATATGAAATTCGTAAGCTTTTGAATTTGATAGAGGTTCAGTAGATTTGCACAAGTGTTCTATTTTTCTTCTGATCAGAACTTCTTTTTATAGGCGCTGAGAGGAAATGACCGTTGGGAGCATTTAATTCTTTGCGTGAATAGTATAACGCTGCATTTAATGTTTCACACTTTTGTCAACTACCTCGAGCCTTGCTTTTGCTGCTTTTACTGAATTTTCGTTTTGTAGCTTCTAACGTTCCTTTTGTCAGTCAGAGATTTGACGTTATAGCCTTTCATCTTGTACTTTCTTGTGGACTCAGATTTTGTAGATAACAACATTTGAATATCAGAGTCAATTAGCTTGGTGTAGAGCATCTTTTGACTTTTAACTTTGAAGAGCTTGAGCGTGATACCATTCAGAACTTCAGAGCTTGTTCTTCTGACTTTCATTCTTCTGATGCTTGCTAGTTTATGTTCTGATTCTGCATGACCATCTTCTGATGTCTTGCCAGAGCATGTTTTAATGAAGCCATCCAAAACTTTCTGAGTTAGTTGCTTCTGAGTGCTGATTTGTGCATACTCTTTATATATTTCATGAAATGAAAAATGCAAAGGATTAGAGTACCACATTGTCTTATACAAAATTCATATATAATGTTTTCATCAAAACACAAATTGATCAGAACAAATCTTGTTCTAACAATCTCCCCCTTTTTTATGATGACAAAAACATATATAATTGATATGAATTTGTATCCAAAATATCAGATGAACAAAGACAATTACACAGATATAGCATAAGCATATAATCAGAGTGTGTGAATATGTATTCCCTTGAGATTAACAATCTCCCCCTGAAATTAATACTAGAAGAATTTATAAATAAAATACTTCCCTAAGCATTTTTCCATTTCAGTTGAGACTTTCACTTTGAATATAACTTCATAATATTCAGGGCTTCTTTTCATAGCTTCCATTGGAAAGCTGCAAAGCTTTGAATTTCTCTTTGTGATCACTTATATCAGAGCACTTTATGTCTTCAGTCTTCTATGTTTCTGATCCATCAAAACTTTGAGACTTCACGCATAAGAGCTTTTGGGTTTGATCACATCATTTCTTTCTTCTGGACTTGAAGCTTCAGAGCACTCAGATTGCTTCAAAGCTTTAAGGAGCTTTAGAATTACTTTTCCCCATGTATTTGCTTTTCATGTTGAGCTTTGTCCAGAATATCTCATTCTTGCAAGACTATCAAAGACCGAAAACTTGGAAATAATAGTTAGGAATGTTGAGACTTAAGCCCAGCAACTGATATAATAAATCAAATCAATTATCATATTTCTCCCCCCTTTTGTCATAACATCAAAAAGCATAAAAGATTCAGATGAAAAAACACACAGAGTGAAGTAAGACAAAGATAATTTTTCATTGATAGAATCAGAAGATAAGCAATACAGAAATAGATGCAATTCAAGCAGATGCAAAAACCAAAGAAAGCATACTAATACACAAGATAGACTACGACTGGCTAAGCTTAGAAGCTAAGACGATCAAAAGGTTCTTAATATCAGCAGTGTCTTCAACTTGCTTCTTGGTAGCTTCCTTTTGAGTCTGCATAAAGGATCTGAACTCAACATTTGTTTCATCTTGCTCATCCAGACGACTAGGCAAGCTTGCTTGATTCTGTTGGAGCTCTTTCAGAATGTTTATCAGCACAAAGGAAGAAGAACCGACAGAAGAAGCATCAAAGCTGTTTTCCAAAACATGAAGATTTGCATCAGCTTCAACCATAAGAACATCTTCATGATTTTCCTCATCTGGAATAGCTGGTGACAACTGTTTTGCTTTAAAAGAAATTCTGAATCATCTTAGACATATGAAATGTTAGCAATAACAGAATCAGAATATCAAAATGATCAACAATTTCAGAACATCTGATAAATAAGCATTTAAAATCTAATCCATATATAAGATCTTCTCATCCTTACATTCTGGGCATAAATCTATACTGATATTCTTTAGAATGAACTTAAACCTATCTTCAGCAAGGGGTTTTGTGAAGATATCAGCCTACTGATGTTCTGTATCCACAAAGTTTAAAGAAAGAACACCCTTCTGAACATAGTCCCTAATGAAGTGATGTTTAATCTCAATATGTTTAGCTTTGGAATGTAAGATAGGATTCTTAGATAAACAAATAGCAGAATTATTATCACATAATATAGGAATGTTACTCTCATATATCTGATAATCTTCTAGATGACTCTTCATCCAGAGCATCTGTGTACTACATCCAGCAGCACCAACATATTCAGCTTCTGTTGTAGGGAGGGCAATTGTGGCTTGTTTGTTGTTGTACCAAGAGATCAGATGACTTCCCAGAAACTAACAGCTTCCAGAAGTACTTTTCCTTTCAACTCTATATCCAGCATAATCAACATCACAAAATCCTACTAGGCTGTAATCTTTAGATCTTTTGTAGACTAAACCAACATTAGTAGTACCTTTCAGATACCTCAGAATTCTCTTAACAGCAGTTAAGTGAGATTCTCTAGGATCTGGTTGGAATCTAGCACACAGACATACACTGAATAAAATATCAGGTATAGAAACAGTAAGATATAGAAGAGATCCAATCATACCTCTGTAGAGCTTCTCATTTACCTTCTTACTTACCTCATCCTTACCTAATACACACGTTGGATGCATAGGAGTCTTTGCTTCTTTGCTTTCTGATAGATTAAACTTCTTCAGAAGTTCTTTCACATACTTGGTCTGATGAACATAAGTTCCTTCAGAAGGTTGATTGATCTGGATCCCAAGGAAATACTTGAGTTCTCCTATCATGCTCAATTCAAACTCAGCCTGCATAGACTCAGCAAACTCCTTTCCAAGTGTAGCATTAGATGTTCTAAATATGATATCATCAACATAAATTTGGCAAATTAAAATATCCTTTTAAAGGTTTTAAGGAAAAGAGTTGTATCCACTTGCCCTCTAGTGAAACCATTATCCAGAAGGAAAGAACTTAATATTTCATACTGTTGCACCCCAAAATTTGCCCATTTAATTTTATTTCTAATTGGCTTACATATCTCATTCAATTACATCTTAGTTCATCAATAAAATCATGCATCATCAAACAACCATAGACATTAGAATCAGAGATCTTAAATTATCAAAGTTTCACCATTTCTATACTTCGAGACTAATTCATCTTCAAAGGTTCTTCAAAATGTTGCTATGGAATTGATAATATATAAGTGTTATTCTTTCAATCATTTGTTACTTGTCAAGGAAGTTAACATGGTTTGAGGAATTAAGATCGCATTGAGTTAGAGTTGGACTTGAAGTATTCGTTCATATAACTTTATCAAGTCTGAACGATTGAAGGTTAATCCAATTGGAAAATGACACAACAAGTATGGGATTTGTGCCTAGATACAAAGATGTTACTAAGGTTCGTTCATTTCATCTAAAAAAGTCCCAATGCGTTTCAAGGCCTGTAATGGGATGTAAAAAAAAAAAAGAAAGAAAGATTCTAATTTCATTTATTTGAAAAAAGAGTAATGTTATTACAAAGCCAGCACCATTACTTCAAAACAGTACCAAGTACACCATTACATCCATTACAAATTATATAAAAGAATACACAAAAGAAGAAACAGTGTTTTTGAAGGTGTACAAGTTGACAGCGCCACAGACTATGTAAAATGCGATCATTCATATTCGGATAAGGATTAATGCATCTAACATTGCGCAAATCTCGAAACCAATATAGTGAAACGAAGATTCTGTTTTACTGGTGCAGTGTTACAGTGCTCTTCTTTCTCGTGTTCTATCCGATTTCTTACTTGTTCATCGATGAAGGATTGGTATTCTCTCAGGCTAGGGCTATTTGCAAAGACTCTCTTCTTGAACCAGCGCCAAGCAACCTGAATGAAACAAGCAGCCCACATAAATTATACAAAACCAAAACCAGTTCAACAAAATTCTAACCTTCTAACAGCCAAGCATTATCAAACCAATTTGCAACTAACAGAGTAGAAAACCTAACTACCAAAACTGAATCTGTTACAAATGTTAACAGATTTGTAACCAATTCGCAACAGAAAATCAGCATAACAGATTCCAACCAATTCCCAACTGTTTTCATAACCAACTAACTGAAACTACAATAACTACCACATAACAGAACTTCTAACCGCATAACCGATTCTCTAACCAACCTATAAACAGTGACCAAGCCCTAACAGAATGATAACCATACTAACAGCTTTGTAACAGTTTGTAACAGATTGTAAATAACCATCTTAACCAATTCAATCTCACCCTTTAACCTCATAACAAACTCCAAATCCTAGGGCTCTAATCCCTCCAACCATAACTGAATTCCCAACTAACTACAACAGAAAAAAAGAAGTTCAGAGCCTCTCTCAACTTCTATATATCAGTATCATCATTCACACTTCAAGGCCTTCACACTCTTCAACCACCGTTCTTCACTTTCTTCATCACTTCTCATTCCTCATCTTCCTCCTCCTTCCACTCTCCTCCAGAACCACACCATTTCCATCTTCTCTCAATCATCATCAACATCTCTGCAACCCTCACCTCCATTTCCTCTATCCCCAAACGTTACTCTTCTCCCTCACAATCCATCATCACTGCTCCTTCACAAGGCCTCTACACACCATCATTCTGCAACTTTCGACCACTCACCATCTTCAATCTCACTCTCATCTTCTCCAACAACTTCAATCTTCAATCAATCATCACGTTCACGAACCACGCTATCTTCATCTTCTTTAACAAATCCCTCGCACAACAATAGGCGGAAGAAATCGTAAAAGAAAAAAGAAGAAAGGGAAAAGAAGATAGCGCAAGAAGACGAGTGACGAGAGTACCTAATGTGAAGTTCTCCGCGCGTTTATTTCGCCAAGCACGTTGTCACCGGAGTATCACTGCAATCGATTGAGGACGAAGACAAGTGAGAAGGATTGAAGCGAAGTCGGAGCGAGTGAAGCGAAAAGAGTGAGAGAAAGAGCCAATCGGAGAAGGCGAAGGAACTACCACCACACCTGGCCGTCACCGTCGATATCATTTTCCGGCCGTTTGCTCTTGAATGTGAAGAAGGGAGAACGCGAAACGTGAAAGGTCACAAATTCTTGACCTAATCCCCAATTCAATTCGTTTTTAGTTTTTTCATTATTCTTTTTTATTCATTTTTATTATTTATTTTGGATAATTGAATAATAATGAAATAGATCAAAGACAAAGTTCAGGATCTGCTTGACGCAAAAGAGATTACGTTTGCACCTGTGGCACCTAATGTGATCACCAATCCCATGCCACCTCACAATGGAGCTTCCACCAGTGGACCATGAAGAGTTTATGTTTGTCAGAGAACATTTCATTTTCATTAGAATAAGGCCAAGCTTGCCGTTGTATAGATTTCTCTAGTATTTTCAATTGTATTACTTTTGTTGTTATCAAGTACTTCTCATTGTAAGAAACTCATTCTGTTTGAATAAATAAAAATAATGTAATATACATGTTTTTCTCAAATCATTTCATCTTTGTCATTATGTTCATTGATATTCAACTCATTTTTTTTAAGCAACTAAAAAAGGAGAATGATGAAAATCAAAAATAAATGAACTACTAACTGTATGCTTTTGGAACAAAGATCCTGCTGACGATGTACAGGCATTGTTTCAATTCCTAAACACTGGAGTTATAAGGGAGTGAAACCTTCGTCAACCCCTTTGAGCCTAAGGAGTAGTAGTTTCTTTTCAAAAAATAACAAAACCCTCAATCTTAACCAGGGGCAGGGTAGTCTTCAGTTAGTGCGACCGAGCGCTCAACCTTCAGGTATTCCACCAGAGGATCAATCATATCTCACAACAAAAGAAGAAGAGCACAATCCACAATGGATGTCTCTCAATCACTGAGAAGAAGGCAGTCACAACCTTTTCTTCAATTCAATCACAAAACTCATACAACTTGTTCCCGAACGAGACAAAAAAAGGGTGAAAAGAAAGTTATGAATCATGATAAAAAAAGAAAGAAACAATAGCCCGCTAAGTCAAAAAAAGAAAATAAATGCTTTGAAGCAAATGACTTAGGCAAAAATTAGGGCATATCCCGCTGGACAACGAAAACCAAGATCAAAAGAAACTTTTTGTCCAGGCAAAAATTAGGGAAAGAAAAAGGCAAAGCAAAAGAAAAATCATCCGAGGGATAAGTTGTTATAATCATCAAAGAAAGCACCAAAGGGTGACTGCCACCTCCATCAAAACCATAAAGGATCCTCATCCATCACAATCCTTCCTAAAAGGTGAATACTCGTGTCAAACTAGCTGAACGTAGGACTGGAGAACATCACGAAGAAGGGGTGGGTTAAGTAGAACTTGAGCCTTTATCCTTTGTTTCTCAAACCGTGAACCCGGCCACGTTACAACCCTCAAAAGTCCTAATTGAAGTAGGGTTCGTTCCGAAAGCATACAAACTGTAAAATCATGTCAAACTGACTCCTAATGTTGCTGTGTCACTTGTGTTAGTATCAATACAACATTTTGACAAATAAAACTTTTCTTTTGAGATTAACATGTGCATTGCATTCTCATTATCCTTTTCAAAACAAAATTGTCTCTAATCAGAAAGCAAGTACTTGATACCAAGGAAAGTTCAACATTGAAATTCCATCGAGTAATCTTACAAAGGCAAAGGTTGGTCATCCACAAAGCAAATACCTGAAGCATCCATCTGGTGGAATGGTTCATTTCAATCTAGGGCATTCATCCCATGATCAACACTGGGGCAGACCATTGCAAATCTCCATGATTCAAGCACATTAAAGTCCTATCTCAAGAGATCATACAAGCTGGGGCAAGCTAGTAATAAGTCATTTCTTCATCTTCAATCAAGTGTCAGATATCGAGACAAGTGTTGAGGGGTCAAGCCAAACACCTAACCTTCACAAGTTCTATCCACAAGCAATATCCTTTCCTATAAGGAACACTCCATTCATTCCTAGTATCATGGAAACAATCATTCCATTCATAATCATACATACGTCATGCATAATCATTGCATCTTCATTATCATTTCTCCCGCATGATCCAATCATCAACAAATCAGGGGCATCCACCCCACCTTGAATCTCGAACAGAGTTTCAGAACTCCACCTAATCTATTCCACGCAAAGCAGAAACCCTGAACAATCAATCCATATACTGCATATAGAACTCATTGCATCGCATCTCCAGAAGTGCATAAAATAAATCAAACATTTGCATATGAATCATAAGCCAAGATACTCATCAGATGGGTCCACGACAAGCATTCAATTAGAGTTACCATTGTGGTGTCATCTCCCAAAGTCAATCATGTTCAACTTTCTTTCAACCCAGAGTTGATATTTTGTGTTCAACCCAGAGTTGATTTCTCCTTTCATCTTTTAACCCCGAGTTAATTATCCTTTCCTTTTCCCACTCAACCCAGAGTTGACGGTTATCTTTTATTCAACCCAGAGTTGATCCTTGTCTTTCTTTCCCACTCAATCCAGAGTTGACGGTTATCTTTTATTCAACCCAGAGTTGATCCTTGCCTTTCTTTCCCACTCAACCCAGAGTTGACGGTTATCCCTTTTCAACCCAGAGTTGATCCTTTCCCACTCAACCCAGAGTTGACGGTTATCTTTTTTCTTTCCCACTCAACCCAGAGTTGACGGTCATCTTTTATTCAACCCAGAGTTGATCTTTTCCCTCTCACCCCGAGTTGACGGTTATCTTTTGCTTTTCCCTCTCAACCCAGAGTTAATGGTTATCCCTTGTTCGATCCAGAATCGATTTCTCCTTTCCCTCTCACCCCGAGTTGACGGTTATCTTTTCCTTTTCCCTCTCAACCCAGAGTTGACGGTTATGTCTTGCCTTTTCCCACTCAACCCAGAGTTGGCGGTTATTTCTTGTTTCCTTTCCCACTCAACCCAGAGTTGACGGTTATCTTTGTTCAACCCAGAGTTGATCCTTGTCTTTCTTTTCCACTCAACCCAGAGTTGACGGTCACCTTTTGCCTTTCCCACTCAACCCAGAGTTGACGGTTGTCCTTTATCCTTTTCCCACTCAACCCAGAGTTGACGGTTACCCTTTATTCATTCCAGAATTGATTCCTTTCCCTCTCAACCCAGAGTTGACGGTTGTCCCTTGTTCAATCCAGAATTGATTTCTCTTTCTCACTCAACCCAGAGTTGACGGTTATTTCTAATTATTCATCCTTTCCCTTTCAACCCAGAGTTGAATTACTTTCTCTCAACCTAGAGTTGATGTCTATCTCTTGTTTTCAACCCAGAGTTGATGATCTTACTTTCTATCTCAACCCAGAGTTGATACCTATATCTTGTCCCATTAATACTGATTTCCCTTTCTATTCTCCATCCAAAGTTGATGTTTACATCTTGTCCAACCCAGAGTTGACTTCCCTTTATTCTTCGACTCAGAGTCGACCCACTTTTCTTTTTCAACCTAGGGTTGATATGAGTTCATTTCTAACCTAGAGTTAATATGTTCAATCCAGAGTTGACGCAATCTTCCTCATTGGAGTTGACACCATTTCTTCCCTAGTGGATCATATCTCATGAGGCAAATTTTCAGGTTCACTTGGTATTTAATCTTCTCCTACCTTGAATGTTCGAAAGGCTAGCGCCAATCTCACCTTCAGGTTTAAGATGATTAAATAGGGGCAGCTGTTGCACCCCAAAATTTGCCCATTTAATTTTATTTCTAATTGGCTTACATATCTCATTCAATTACATCTTAGTTCATCAATAAAATCATGCATCATCAAACAACCATTGACATTAGAATCAGAGATCTTAAATTATCAAAGTTTCACCATTTCTATACTTCGAGACTAATTCATCTTCAAAGGTTCTTCAAAATGTTGCTATGGAATTGATAATATATAAGTGTTATTCTTTCAATCATTTGTTACTTGTCAAGGAAGTTAACATGGTTTGAGGAATTAAGATCGCATTGAGTTAGAGTTGGACTTGAAGTATTCGTTCATATAACTTTATCAAGTCTGAACGATTGAAGGTTAATCCAATTGGAAAATGACACAACAAGTATGGGATTTGTGCATAGATAGATGTTACTAAGGTTCGTTCATTTCATCTAAAAAAGTCCCAATGCGTTTCAAGGCCTGTAATGGGATGTAAAAAAAAGAAAGAAAGATTCTAATTTCATTTATTTGAAAAAAGAGTAATGTTATTACAAAGCCAGCACCATTACTTCAAAACAGTACCAAGTACACCATTACATCCATTACAAATTATATAAAAGAATACACAAAAGAAGAAACAGTGTTTTTGAAGGTGTACAAGTTGACAGCGCCACAGACTATGTAAAATGCGATCATTCATATTCGGATAAGGATTAATGCATCTAACATTGCGCAAATCTCGAAACCAATATAGTGAAACGAAGATTCTGTTTTACTGGTGCAGTGTTACAGTGCTCTTCTTTCTCGTGTTCTATCCGATTTCTTACTTGTTCATCGATGAAGGATTGGTATTCTCTCAGGCTAGGGCTATTTGCAAAGACTCTCTTCTTGAACCAGCGCCAAGCAACCTGAATGAAACAAGCAGCCCACATAAATTATACAAAACCAAAACCAGTTCAACAAAATTCTAACCTTCTAACAGCCAAGCATTATCAAACCAATTTGCAACTAACAGAGTAGAAAACCTAACTACCAAAACTGAATCTGTTACAAATGTTAACAGATTTGTAACCAATTCGCAACAGAAAATCAGCATAACAGATTCCAACCAATTCCCAACTGTTTTCATAACCAACTAACTGAAACTACAATAACTACCACATAACAGAACTTCTAACCGCATAACCGATTCTCTAACCAACCTATAAACAGTGACCAAGCCCTAACAGAATGATAACCATACTAACAGCTTTGTAACAGTTTGTAACAGATTGTAAATAACCATCTTAACCAATTCAATCTCACCCTTTAACCTCATAACAAACTCCAAATCCTAGGGCTCTAATCCCTCCAACCATAACTGAATTCCCAACTAACTACAACAGAAAAAAAGAAGTTCAGAGCCTCTCTCAACTTCTATATATCAGTATCATCATTCACACTTCAAGGCCTTCACACTCTTCAACCACCGTTCTTCACTTTCTTCATCACTTCTCATTCCTCATCTTCCTCCTCCTTCCACTCTCCTCCAGAACCACACCATTTCCATCTTCTCTCAATCATCATCAACATCTCTGCAACCCTCACCTCCATTTCCTCTATCCCCAAACGTTACTCTTCTCCCTCACAATCCATCATCACTGCTCCTTCACAAGGCCTCTACACACCATCATTCTGCAACTTTCGACCACTCACCATCTTCAATCTCACTCTCATCTTCTCCAACAACTTCAATCTTCAATCAATCATCACGTTCACGAACCACGCTATCTTCATCTTCTTTAACAAATCCCTCGCACAACAATAGGCGGAAGAAATCGTAAAAGAAAAAAGAAGAAAGGGAAAAGAAGATAGCGCAAGAAGACGAGTGACGAGAGTACCTAATGTGAAGTTCTCCGCGCGTTTATTTCGCCAAGCACGTTGTCACCGGAGTATCACTGCAATCGATTGAGGACGAAGACAAGTGAGAAGGATTGAAGCGAAGTCGGAGCGAGTGAAGCGAAAAGAGTGAGAGAAAGAGCCAATCGGAGAAGGCGAAGGAACTACCACCACACCTGGCCGTCACCGTCGATATCATTTTCCGGCCGTTTGCTCTTGAATGTGAAGAAGGGAGAACGCGAAACGTGAAAGGTCACAAATTCTTGACCTAATCCCCAATTCAATTCGTTTTTAGTTTTTTCATTATTCTTTTTTATTCATTTTTATTATTTATTTTGGATAATTGAATAATAATGAAATAGATCAAAACAATCAATGTTGGGCCATGTTCACCGAGTTAATTTTTACACCCCCAGTGGCCCAACGCTTCACTTTTTGGCATAGTCTCTGAATCACAAAAATCTAAGTCTGAACAAAAATATCCATGGGCCTGATCATTGCTATTCACAACACACCTGGCCCATTGCCTTCTTTTGTCACAGAAAAACTGAACAAAAACAATCCCTGGGCCTCCCTGTCTGGGCCAGCGCCCAGATTACTAATCACACCATCAATTTCAATCTGCACCCCCTGTCTCCCTTTTTTATTTTTAATTAATTAATTCTTTTTAGATTTTAATTAGTTTTTGTTACTTCTCTTAGATGTTAAAATACTGATTTTCCTACTATCATTTTTAGACCTTAATAGAATTTTTCACATAAAAATAATCACTAAAAATAGTAGTTTTAGGCGATTTTGTTTTAGTCTTTTACTTGACTTGTAATCCAATTTCTCTCAAATCAATATAAAAAATAGTAGTATTTTTAATTCATTTTGTACTATGTTTTGACTTACTACTTCATGCTTGTGTATAACTTTGTACCATTGTAGCATTCTTCATCTTTCACTTCTAATTGTGACTTTATTTTCCATGTCTCCTTTAATCCTAACCTTAGGTAGAAACCATGATAATATTAGGTAGAAATTTCCATTCATATTAGGCTAGTTTACTTAGGCTAGTTTCTTTTCTTTTACAACACTTAAAACATCTAAAAATACTTGAATAAATTTCCCATAAAAAATACCAAGAAAACTCATAAAAAATGACTAATAAATACTTTGACTAATAAAAAGGGAATGGAAGCTTGTAACTTCCCTTGCTTAAGGGATGTTCGAGTGCTTGGGGCTCCCTTGCTTAAGGGTTCCATTCAGGCGTAAGTTCCCAACTTCTAAAAAACACAAACCAAAGAGTAACTCGAGTTTCCCTTGCTTAAGGGATTTCCTCGACACGCTCAAAATCTTTCTTCTCTCTCTTGCCCCCGAGGCATTCTTTCTCTTGCCTTCAGGGCATTCCTTCTCCTAATCGGACATGTTATTTCCGCTCCATTCCCAGCTTAAGACTCCAGAGGTCGAGCAGCGGAGTGCGAATGTAATTTCGTCCACTAAAAAACACAAAAACAAACAAAAACTAAAGAGCCGAACTACGGCGCTCTGATTCCTGAAAAGGATACGTAGGCATTAGGTCGCGGGGCCTAAGCGAGCACAACTATTTATAAACCTTATTTTCCCCGTATTTCTTCTTTTTTCATTTGCAGGCATTCCCTTAGTGATTAAGCTTTAGATTTATACACCCTTAGAATAGAACAAACATAGGTGGATACCATCGAGTACGATGGGCGTGAGGGGTGCTAGCACCTTCCCCTTGCGTAACCGACTCCCGTACCTTATCTCTGGTCGAAAGACCTCGTTCTTATTCACCTTAGGTTTTCTGATATTCCTTTCCCTCGATGGGATAAATATATTGGTGGCGACTCCGTTCATATTTCGCGGGCGTGCGACAGCTGGCGACTCTGCTGGGGACGTGATAGACTTGTGCTGGTCCATTCTTAGCGAGTCGATCCTAGCCTTTGATTGTTTCTTTTCTTTGGGTGTTTTTATTTGTTTATTTATATGCTTACATCCTGTGTATATATGTTTCCGTATCATGTTTATTTCTGTTTGCATATCATATTTACTTTCCGCATGCATCTGGACTATATTATGGGTTCCCGTGGGGACCACATATTTTCTCTGTTTGCAGGTTGGGTGGGATGTTCTATGAGGTAAAAGGCCCAATACCCAGGCTATGAGTGATACCTTAGGAACTAGGAATAGAGTGGCCATGACGGACAGAAGACGTATGTCTGATTGCTCCGATCATGTATTCACGGGCAGAGCTTGGTTGAACGAGGCAATATCGTATGATTGCGCATACTTTCAATCCTCTGTTGGCCTTTTTGACCTACCCTGACCTAGACTACATCTATGAGTGGGGAGGGAATGATATCTTTACAGGTGCAGGTACATGTTCTGTTGGTGACTATTGGTTCTCTTGGTATTTAAAAAGACGTCGAACCTTTGATCCTGGGACATTTGACTTATACAGAAGTTCTACATCAGTTATCTATCAGAATCAATGTCGAACCTCTGAATCTGGAGGATTTGACCTCATTTGACTTATACAGAAGTTCTACATCAGTTATATACCAAAATCAACGTCGAACCTCTGAATCTGGAGGGTTCGACCATCTTTGACTTATGCACAAGATACTTATCCAGAAAACAACGTCGAACCTCTGAATCTGGAGAGTCGACCATATCTTATTGACCATGAGAAGCTGTTATCCAAGAGGCCTCGATCCTTGATCCTGATTTATGATACATTTGCATCTTCATTAACATTTTTGCATTCATGCATATGCATCCATGGTTACCAAGACTCTTACCACTCTTCCTCTCCATCAGATCAATCAAGACGATTCCTCCACACCGATATCTGACAAGAGCTCACAGAAGAAGAATCATGGAGAACTATGAACAAGATCAAGCTGCCATTAGAAAAGAGATGGATCAAATGAAAGGCAAGGTCGATGCTATTTTGGAAGCCCTCCAAGCTTTGAGAAATGAAAGGGTTCCTGTTGTGCAAGAGATTCCTGTTGTTTCTAATCAACTTGCTGCTAGTCAACCTGAAGGAATTCAATATGTTGTCATTCCATCTTCTACTAATCCACCTGAGTTCCAACCAAGGACTAATGCTACCCTTGGAATGCCATTTAGCTTCATGACTGCCGATACTCTTGGAGCTTCAAACCAAGGAGGACCCATGCCTGTAACTTCTGGAGTGCCAACTATGACTGGGCCTACTTGCCCATTTCCTACTCCACCTCCTCATACAGAGATTCCTTATCCTGCTTTCTGTGGTCCTCAGTTTGCTAATCCAGAAATGCATCCATTACCGACTGTTGAAAGAGCTCAACCTGTTGAAAAATCTGCTGAGAGGTACCAAATTCTTGAGGAGAGGATTCGAGCTATTGAAGGTTTTAGTGCTTATGGAATGGAAGCCGAAGAGATGTGCCTAGTTCCTAATCTGGTTATTCCACCCAAGTTCAAGACTCCCGACTTTCAGAAGTACAAGGTTTTGAGTTGTCCAAAGAGCCATATCATCATGTACTGTCGTAAGATGGCTTCTCACATTCACAATGACTCATTGCTCATCCATTGCTTTCAAGATAGCTTGTCTGGGGCATCTTTGAACTGGTATATGAATCTGGAGCGTAATAGAATCCAATCTTGGAAGGATTTGTCTGATGCCTTTCTCAAGCAATACCAATACAACATTGACATGGCACCAACTAGGTTGCAACTACAGAATCAAATACAAAGGACCAATGAGACATTCAAAGAATATGCCCAAAGGTGGAGAGAAATGGCTGCTCAGGTTAATCCACCACTTTCTGAATCTGAACTGGTTGATATGTTCATGAACACTCTTCAGGGGCACTACTATGAAAGGATGGTGGGCAGTGTTTCTTCTGGTTTCTCCGATCTAGTCAGGATTGGCGAAAGAATTGAGAATGGCTTGAAAATTGGTAAGATCCAGAATCCTTCCACTGCTGCTGCTACTAATCAATATGGGTACAAGAAGCCTCAGGGTAATTTCATCAAGAAGAAAAAGGAGAAACTAGTGTTGTTTCTGCTCAAGACCAAACTCCTTATTACCAAGTGACCGCTACCGCTCCTCAAGCTTATGTGGCACCTGTTGGTCAACAACCTTGGGTACCTTATCAACAATATGTTCAACAACAACAACAACAAGGTTTCCAACAACAAGGTTATTACCAGAGACAGAATAAGCCAAAAAGGGTGTATGATCGTATACCAGTGTCTTATAGCCAACTTCTCGCTCACTTGCTCAACCTTCAAACTGGTTCAATTAGGGGAAGCTAGGCCTCCTCCTGATCCTCTCCCTCCAAATTACAAGATTAATGCTAAGTGTGAATTCCACTCTAGAGGATCTGGTCACACTACTGAAGAGTGCAGAGTTCTAAAAGACAAAGTTCAGGATCTGCTAGACGCAAAAGAGATTACGTTTGCACCTGTGGCACCTAATGTGATCACCAATCCCATGCCACCTCACAATGGAGCTTCCACCAGTGGACCATGAAGAGTTTATGTTTGTCAGAGAACATTTCATTTTCATTAGAATAAGGCCAAGCTTGCCGTTGTATAGATTTCTCTAGTATTTTCAATTGTATTACTTTTGTTGTTATCAAGTACTTCTCATTGTAAGAAACTCATTCTGTTTGAATAAATAAAAATAATGTAATATACATGTTTTTCTCAAATCATTTCATCTTTGTCATTATGTTCATTGATATTCAACTCATTTTTTTTAAGCAACTAAAAAAGGAGAATGATGAAAATCAAAAATAAATGAACTACTAACTGTATGCTTTTGGAACAAAGATCCTGCTGACGATGTACAGGCATTGTTTCAATTCCTAAACACTGGAGTTATAAGGGAGTGAAACCTTCGTCAACCCCTTTGAGCCTAAGGAGTAGTAGTTTCTTTTCAAAAAATAACAAAACCCTCAATCTTAACCAGGGGCAGGGTAGTCTTCAGTTAGTGCGACCGAGCGCTCAACCTTCAGGTATTCCACCAGAGGATCAATCATATCTCATAACAAAAGAAGAAGAGCACAATCCACAATGGATGTCTCTCAATCACTGAGAAGAAGGCAGTCACAACCTTTTCTTCAATTCAATCACAAAAGTCATACAACTTGTTCCCGAACGAGACAAAAAAAGGGTGAAAAGAAAGTTATGAATCATGATAAAAAAAGAAAGAAACAATAGCCCGCTAAGTCAAAAAAAGAAAATAAATGCTTTGAAGCAAATGACTTAGGCAAAAATTAGGGCATATCCCGCTGGACAACGAAAACCAAGATCAAAAGAAACTTTTTGTCCAGGCAAAAATTAGGGAAAGAAAAAGGCAAAGCAAAAGAAAAATCATCCGAGGGATAAGTTGTTATAATCATCAAAGAAAGCACCAAAGGGTGACTGCCACCTCCATCAAAACCATAAAGGATCCTCATCCATCACAATCCTTCCTAAAAGGTGAATACTCGTGTCAAACTAGCTGAACGTAGGACTGGAGAACATCACGAAGAAGGGGTGGGTTAAGTAGAACTTGAGCCTTTATCCTTTGTTTCTCAAACCGTGAACCCGGCCACGTTACAACCCTCAAAAGTCCTAATTGAAGTAGGGTTCGTTCCGAAAGCATACAAACTGTAAAATCATGTCAAACTGACTCCTAATGTTGTTGTGTCACTTGTGTTAGTATCAATACAACATTTTGACAAATAAAACTTTTCTTTTGAGATTAACATGTGCATTGCATTCTCATTATCCTTTTCAAAACAAAATTGTCTCTAATCAGAAAGCAAGTACTTGATACCAAGGAAAGTTCAACATTGAAATTCCATCGAGTAATCTTACAAAGGCAAAGGTTGGTCATCCACAAAGCAAATACCTGAAGCATCCATCTGGTGGAATGGTTCATTTCAATCTAGGGCATTCATCCCATGATCAACACTGGGGAAGACCATTGCAAATCTCCATGATTCAAGCACATTAAAGTCCTATCTCAAGAGATCATACAAGCTGGGGCAAGCTAGTAATAAGTCATTTCTTCATCTTCAATCAAGTGTCAGATATCGAGACAAGTGTTGAGGGGTCAAGCCAAACACCTCACCTTCACAAGTTCTATCCACAAGCAATATCCTTTCCTATAAGGAACACTCCATTCATTCCTAGTATCATGGAAACAATCATTCCATTCATAATAATACATACGTCATGCATAATCATTGCATCTTCATTATCATTTCTCCCGCATGATCCAATCATCAACAAATCAGGGGCATCCACCCCACCTTGAATCTCGAACAGAGTTTCAGAACTCCACCTAATCTATTCCACGCAAAGCAGAAACCCTGAACAATCAATCCATATACTGCATATAGAACTCATTGCATCGCATCTCCAGAAGTGCATAAAATAAATCAAACATTTGCATATGAATCATAAGCCAAGATACTCATCAGATGGGTCCACGACAAGCATTCAATTAGAGTTACCATTGTGGTGTCATCTCCCAAAGTCAATCATGTTCAACTTTCTTTCAACCCAGAGTTGATATTTTGTGTTCAACCCAGAGTTGATTTCTCCTTTCATCTTTTAACCCCGAGTTAATTATCCCTTCCTTTTCCCACTCAACCCAGAGTTGACGGTTATCTTTTATTCAACCCAGAGTTGATCCTTGTCTTTCTTTCCCACTCAATCCAGAGTTGACGGTTATCTTTTATTCAACCCAGAGTTGATCCTTGCCTTTCTTTCCCACTCAACCCAGAGTTGACGGTTATCCCTTTTCAACCCAGAGTTGATCCTTTCCCACTCAACCCAGAGTTGACGGTTATCTTTTTTCTTTCCCACTCAACCCAGAGTTGACGGTCATCTTTTATTCAACCCAGAGTTGATCTTTTCCCTCTCACCCCGAGTTGACGGTTATCTTTTGCTTTTCCCTCTCAACCCAGAGTTAATGGTTATCCCTTGTTCGATCCAGAATCGATTTCTCCTTTCCCTCTCACCCCGAGTTGACGGTTATCTTTTCCTTTTCCCTCTCAACCCAGAGTTGACGGTTATGTCTTGCCTTTTCCCACTCAACCCAGAGTTGGCGGTTATTTCTTGTTTCCTTTCCCACTCAACCCAGAGTTGACGGTTATCTTTGTTCAACCCAGAGTTGATCCTTGTCTTTCTTTTCCACTCAACCCAGAGTTGACGGTCACCTTTTGCCTTTCCCACTCAACCCAGAGTTGACGGTTGTCCTTTATCCTTTTCCCACTCAACCCAGAGTTGACGGTTACCCTTTATTCATTCCAGAATTGATTCCTTTCCCTCTCAACCCAGAGTTGACGGTTGTCCCTTGTTCAATCCAGAATTGATTTCTCTTTCTCACTCAACCCAGAGTTGACGGTTATTTCTAATTATTCATCCTTTCCCTTTCAACCCAGAGTTGAATTACTTTCTCTCAACCTAGAGTTGATGTCTATCTCTTGTTTTCAACCCAGAGTTGATGATCTTACTTTCTATCTCAACCCAGAGTTGATACCTATATCTTGTCCCATTAATACTGATTTCCCTTTCTATTCTCCATCCAAAGTTGATGTTTACATCTTGTCCAACCCAGAGTTGACTTCCCTTTATTCTTCGACTCAGAGTCGACCCACTTTTCTTTTTCAACCTAGGGTTGATATGAGTTCATTTCTAACCTAGAGTTAATATGTTCAATCCAGAGTTGACGCAATCTTCCTCATTGGAGTTGACACCATTTCTTCCCTAGTGGATCATATCTCATGAGGCAAATTTTCAGGTTCACTTGGTATTTAATCTTCTCCTACCTTGAATGTTCGAAAGGCTAGCGCCAATCTCACCTTCAGGTTTAAGATGATTAAATAGGGGCAGCTGTTGCACCCCAAAATTTGCCCATTTAATTTTATTTCTAATTGGCTTACATATCTCATTCAATTACATCTTAGTTCATCAATAAAATCATGCATCATCAAACAACCATTGACATTAGAATCAGAGATCTTAAATTATCAAAGTTTCACCATTTCTATACTTCGAGACTAATTCATCTTCAAAGGTTCTTCAAAATGTTGCTATGGAATTGATAATATATAAGTGTTATTCTTTCAATCATTTGTTACTTGTCAAGGAAGTTAACATGGTTTGAGGAATTAAGATCGCATTGAGTTAGAGTTGGACTTGAAGTATTCGTTCATATAACTTTATCAAGTCTGAACGATTGAAGGTTAATCCAATTGGAAAATGACACAACAAGTATGGGATTTGTGCATAGATACAAAGATGTTACTAAGGTTCGTTCATTTCATCTAAAAAAGTCCCAATGCGTTTCAAGGCCTGTAATGGGATGTAAAAAAAAAAAAGAAAGAAAGATTCTAATTTCATTTATTTGAAAAAAGAGTAATGTTATTACAAAGCCAGCACCATTACTTCAAAACAGTACCAAGTACACCATTACATCCATTACAAATTATATAAAAGAATACACAAAAGAAGAAACAGTGTTTTTGAAGGTGTACAAGTTGACAGCGCCACAGACTATGTAAAATGCGATCATTCATATTCGGATAAGGATTAATGCATCTAACATTGCGCAAATCTCGAAACCAATATAGTGAAACGAAGATTCTGTTTTACTGGTGCAGTGTTACAGTGCTCTTCTTTCTCGTGTTCTATCCGATTTCTTACTTGTTCATCGATGAAGGATTGGTATTCTCTCAGGCTAGGGCTATTTGCAAAGACTCTCTTCTTGAACCAGCGCCAAGCAACCTGAATGAAACAAGCAGCCCACATAAATTATACAAAACCAAAACCAGTTCAACAAAATTCTAACCTTCTAACAGCCAAGCATTATCAAACCAATTTGCAACTAACAGAGTAGAAAACCTAACTACCAAAACTGAATCTGTTACAAATGTTAACAGATTTGTAACCAATTCGCAACAGAAAATCAGCATAACAGATTCCAACCAATTCCCAACTGTTTTCATAACCAACTAACTGAAACTACAATAACTACCACATAACAGAACTTCTAACCGCATAACCGATTCTCTAACCAACCTATAAACAGTGACCAAGCCCTAACAGAATGATAACCATACTAACAGCTTTGTAACAGTTTGTAACAGATTGTAAATAACCATCTTAACCAATTCAATCTCACCCTTTAACCTCATAACAAACTCCAAATCCTAGGGCTCTAATCCCTCCAACCATAACTGAATTCCCAACTAACTACAACAGAAAAAAAGAAGTTCAGAGCCTCTCTCAACTTCTATATATCAGTATCATCATTCACACTTCAAGGCCTTCACACTCTTCAACCACCGTTCTTCACTTTCTTCATCACTTCTCATTCCTCATCTTCCTCCTCCTTCCACTCTCCTCCAGAACCACACCATTTCCATCTTCTCTCAATCATCATCAACATCTCTGCAACCCTCACCTCCATTTCCTCTATCCCCAAACGTTACTCTTCTCCCTCACAATCCATCATCACTGCTCCTTCACAAGGCCTCTACACACCATCATTCTGCAACTTTCGACCACTCACCATCTTCAATCTCACTCTCATCTTCTCCAACAACTTCAATCTTCAATCAATCATCACGTTCACGAACCACGCTATCTTCATCTTCTTTAACAAATCCCTCGCACAACAATAGGCGGAAGAAATCGTAAAAGAAAAAAGAAGAAAGGGAAAAGAAGATAGCGCAAGAAGACGAGTGACGAGAGTACCTAATGTGAAGTTCTCCGCGCGTTTATTTCGCCAAGCACGTTGTCACCGGAGTATCACTGCAATCGATTGAGGACGAAGACAAGTGAGAAGGATTGAAGCGAAGTCGGAGTGAGTGAAGCGAAAAGAGTGAGAGAAAGAGCCAATCGGAGAAGGCGAAGGAACTACCACCACACCTGGCCGTCACTGTCGATATCATTTTCCGGCCGTTTGCTCTTGAATGTGAAGAAGGGAGAACGCGAAACGTGAAAGGTCACAAATTCTTGACCTAATCCCCAATTCAATTCGTTTTTAGTTTTTTCATTATTCTTTTTTATTCATTTTTATTATTTATTTTGGATAATTGAATAATAATGAAATAGATCAAAACAATCAATGTTGGGCCATGTTCACCGAGTTAATTTTTACACCCCCAGTGGCCCAACGCTTCACTTTTTGGCATAGTCTCTGAATCACAAAAATCTAAGTCTGAACAAAAATATCCATGGGCCTGATCATTGCTATTCACAACACACCTGGCCCATTGCCTTCTTTTGTCACAGAAAAACTGAACAAAAACAATCCCTGGGCCTCCCTGTCTGGGCCAGCGCCCAGATTACTAATCACACCATCCATTTCAATCTGCACCCCCTGTCTCCCTTTTTTATTTTTAATTAATTAATTCTTTTTAGATTTTAATTAGTTTTTGTTACTTCTCTTAGATGTTAAAATACTGATTTTCCTACTATCATTTTTAGACCTTAATAGAATTTTTCACATAAAAATAATCACTAAAAATAGTAGTTTTAGGCGATTTTGTTTTAGTCTTTTACTTGACTTGTAATCCAATTTCTCTCAAATCAATATAAAAAATAGTAGTATTTTTAATTCATTTTGTACTATGTTTTGACTTACTACTTCATGCTTGTGTATAACTTTGTACCATTGTAGCATTCTTCATCTTTCACTTCTAATTGTGACTTTATTTTCCATGTCTCCTTTAATCCTAACCTTAGGTAGAAACCATGATAATATTAGGTAGAAATTCCCATTCATATTAGGCTAGTTTACTTAGGCTAGTTTCTTTTCTTTTACAACACTTAAAACATCTAAAAATACTAATAAATACTTTGACTAATAAAAAGGGAATGGAAGCTTGTAACTTCCCTTGCTTAAGGGATGTTCGAGTGCTTGGGGCTCCCTTGCTTAAGGGTTCCATTCAGGCGTAAGTTCCCAACTTCTAAAAAACACAAACCAAAGAGTAACTCGAGTTTCCCTTGCTTAAGGGATTTCCTCGACACGCTCAAAATCTTTCTTCTCTCTCTTGCCCCCGAGGCATTCTTTCTCTTGCCTTCAGGGCATTCCTTCTCCTAATCGGACATGTTATTTCCGCTCCATTCCCAGCTTAAGACTCCAGAGGTCGAGCAGCGGAGTGCGAATGTAATTTCGTCCACTAAAAAACACAAAAACAAACAAAAACTAAAGAGCCGAACTACGGCGCTCTGATTCCTGAAAAGGATACGTAGGCATTAGGTCGCGGGGCCTAAGCGAGCACAACTATTTATAAACCTTATTTTCCCCGTGTTTCTTCTTTTTTCATTTGCAGGCATTCCCTTAGTGATTAAGCTTTAGATTTATACACCCTTAGAATAGAACAAACATAGGTGGATACCATCGAGTACGATGGGCGTGAGGGGTGCTAGCACCTTCCCCTTGCGTAACCGACTCCCGTACCTTATCTCTGGTCGAAAGACCTCGTTCTTATTCACCTTAGGTTTTCTGATATTCCTTTCCCTCGATGGGATAAATATATTGGTGGCGACTCCGTTCATATTTCGCGGGCGTGCGACACATACCAAGCTCTTGGAGCTTGCTTCAGGCCATATAATGATTTCTTTAATTTGAAAACATGTTCTGGAGACTTAGAGTCTTCAAAACCAGAGGTTTTTGGACATATACTTCCTCATCTATATAACCATTTAAGAAGGCACTATTAACATCCATCTGATACAGAGTGATGTTATGCTGAGTGGCAAAAGAATTTAATAAGCGAATAGATTCTAACCTGGCCACTGGTGCAAAGGTTTCTGTATAGTCAATGCCTTTTTGCTAACTATAGCCCTAAGCAACCAGTCTGGATTTGTTTCTACAACTTCTCCTTTTTCACTTAGCTTATTTCTGAAGACCCACTTAGTTCCAATGATGTAAAATCCTTTTGGTCTTGGAACCAGATCCCAAACATCATTCCTTGTAAACTGATTAAGTTCTTCTTGCATGGCAATTATCTAGTTAGTATCCTCTAAAGCTTAATCAACAGAAGTTGGCTCGATCAGAGATACTAGACCAAATTGACATTCTGTATTGTTCTTAAGGAATGCTCTTGTTCTAATAGGATTGTCCTTCTTTCTAATGATAATATCTTCTGGATGAGCAGAGTTGAATCTAGAAGAACTTCTAGGTGTTGGCTCTTCAGATATTTTTAGATTCTCTAAAGAGGTAGCAACTTGATCTTCTGAAACATTGCTTTTGGATTATTCATGATCTGGGTTAGAGATTTCAATATCTGCAAAATTCTCAAACTGCTTTGGCTTTTCAAGACCAGGCTTATCATCAAATCTAATATTGATTGATTCTTCAACTACAAGAGTTTCAGTATTGTATACTCTGTAGCCTTTTGAGGGTTCAGAATATCCAAGTAGAAATCACTTCTGAGCGTTAGAATCAAACTTATGCAGATGATCTTTAGTGTTCAGAATATAGCATACACATCCAATTGGATGAAAATAAGAAATGTTGGGCTTTCTGTTCTTCCACAATTCATAAGGAGTCTTATTTAGAATAGGTCTTATGGAGATTCTATTCGGAATATAACATGCTGTGTTAATTGCTTCTGCCCAGAAATGCTTACCCATGTTGGTTTCATTGATCATGGTTATGGCCATTTCTTATAGAGTCATATTCTTTCGTTCTACAACTCCATTTTGCTGTGGAGTTCTAGGACAAGAGAAATCATGGGAAATACCATTTTCTTTGAAATAAATCTCAAAGAATCTGTTCTCAAATTCGCCACCATGATCACTTCTAACCCTTATGATTTTGCATTCCTTCTCAGATTGAATCTGAGTGCAGAAGTCAAAGAACACAGTATGAGACTCATCCTTGTTTTTCAAGAACATTACCCATGCCCATCTGCAATAGTCGTCTACGATGACTAATCCATATTTCTTCCCTATGATTGATGTTGTTTTGACTGGGCCAAAAAGATCAATGTGTAGAAGTTCTAGCGGCCTAGAGGAAGAGACAAGATTTTTAGACTTGAATGTAGATTTTGAAAACTTCCCTTTCTGACATGCTTCGCAAAGACCATCTGATTTATATTTTAGATTAGGGAATCCTCTGACCAGATTAAGTTTGTTAATCTGAGAAATCTTTCTCAAACTAGCATGACCTAATCTTCCGTGCCAGACCCACTGCTCTTCACTAACATACATAAGGCAAGTAACCTTGTGATTCTTAAGATCTTGAATATCAATCTGTCACACCCCAAAATTTGCCCTTCTCATCTCAACTTCAAAAAAACTCAAGGCTCAAGGGTTTACTCAAGGTTGTCTCCTAATCAAG
Organism: Vicia villosa; assembly: GCF_029867415.1. NCBI lineage: Eukaryota > Viridiplantae > Streptophyta > Magnoliopsida > Fabales > Fabaceae > Vicia > Vicia villosa. The sequence continues at coordinate 247,938 of NW_026705439.1, read as the reverse complement.
GACCTCTTGAATTAGAGTTTTGTATTCTCCTAGGGAAACTGAAAAAAGTAAGGTCTCCATTGGATCTTATATGACTCATTAGGTTTCAAAATATCTCCATGTCAAAAGTCAAGCTTCAATTCCAAAGGTTGCTCATTCATTAGCACATATGATCCATAGTCGACTAGTTTGACCTAAAAGTCAACTATGGTCAAAAGTATGGTCAAAATTCCTAATTTTTGGTTAGCAACAATATTATGAAGTTTCATTCATAATTTGATCAAAGTTTGATCATGATTCATCAAGGAAAAGCTTCAAAATCAACAAACGGCATAGTTACTAAATTAGGGCTTTAATCCAAAAAGTCAACTGTACTTTGACCGGACATAAATTTCACATGGAACATCATAAATTTATCACTCAAAGCCTAATTTGAAGGAAATTGGATTCTCTAAAACTTTGTCTATCACATGCCAAGGCCAGAAATGCTTCATTTAAAAAGATATGGTACAAAAGATTACAAGTCCTTTTCAAAAGTCAACCAAAAGCAGTTTTTTGCCAAAGGGTATATCATAAAGATACAATCCTCAAATGAAACATATGTTCCAAAGTGGCTTGTAGAGAACATCTTGAGGTTTCCAAAAAGTCCTAGAACTCCTCCATATCATAAAAACCGAGGGAGATATGCTTTTCAAAGTTGGGCAATTTTGGAGGAAAAATGTGAAATAAAAGTGGTTCAAATTGGATTTTCTTGTAAGTGGGCCTAACCTTTTAAACTCTAACCTTTGATACACAAGTTATCCAAGTTACCAAATTCACTTGCCACGAATTTTAGGGTTTTATTTGATTTTATATGATTTTTATTCATTTAAATAGTGATTAAAGGTCAAATAAATCAAGAGAAAATCCAAGATATGATTTAAAGGCTTATTCCAATCAAATCTAATCAGAAATTACACCAAATTTCCCATACAATTTCGTGCATGATTTAATCTGAAAGGACTAGAGCAAATTTGATAAAAAAATAGAAAGTTATAAATCAAATTTTCACAAAATTGCAAGAAGGGATTCAAAGATCTTTTGGGCTTTTCACTTGACCTAATTTGTTCCTCTATAAGTAGTGAACACAAGCCAATGGAATAGGGGATGGAAATATGGGCAGAGAACCATATTCAAGAACAAGAAAATTCACTCAAAATCAAGATTCGGTTTTGGAGAATTAGGAGGTTTCAAAGGATTCTAAAGCTTGTTGCACGTTCCTTGAAGGCCAAATTAGGGTTCTTAGGTTTGAAATTGGGGTTTTCTGTTAGGGGTAAAATTAGGGGTAATTAGGGTTATCATTGAGTTCGTAGGACTTGGACGAAGAGAGGGAGAGGGTCGCAGATAATTTATATTGTCTGTGTGAGCTTTTATGTTGGACAGGTTTTATTGATGTGAACGAATTCATAGCGAATTTGTAGCAAAACTTGCAGGAAATTGCAAGGTTCTCTTGGGGCCGATGGTGATGTGTCTCCATGGAATTGGAGCATTTGAAAATATGCGCGCGTTTTATTTTCATGTTTTCTGGTTTCATATATTACTTATTAAATGTGTGTGTCAAACGACTAAAGTGTTAAGTTGGGTTGGTAAGAGTAAACATTGGGAGGGGGGAGAGGGCTGAGGTTGATAAGCTGGCGCTGAGTTAACAACCGGAGTTACTGTAGCAACTTGAGGTTGAAACCTCTTTCTGGTTTTGTGCAAGACATTGCTGACATCTTGATCTTTTTTCTTCTGGAATGAACTCCCATATTTTCTAAGACCAATAGAAGATTCTGGTTCTTTGTTCAAGCGTCATTCTCGAACTGCTTCTTCTAAAGGCACACCCATATTTACCATCTCTATAAAATCACTAGGTTCACTTGCAACCATTCTTCCGTAATAGAACGGACACAAAGTCTTGAGATAAATTTTTGTCATTTCTTTCTCTTCAAGTGGAGGACAAATTTGAGCAGCAACTTCACACCATCTCTGAGCGTATTCCTTGAAGCTTTCTCTATCCTTTTTAGTCATGGCCCGGAGTTGATCTCTGTCGGGAGCCATATCCAGATTGTACTTATACTGTTTGACGAAGGCCTCTCAGAGGTCTCGAAAAGTACAAATCTCTGAACTGTCCAAGTTCATGTACCATTTGAGTGCAGCGCCAGTCAGGCTGTCTTGAAAATAACGGATAAGCAATTGTTGGTTATCAGTCTGAGTTGACATTCTTCGAGCGTACATCACGAGGTGACTTTGTGGGAATGAATTCCCTTTGTACTTATCGAACTCTGGTACTTTGAATTTGTCAGGAATCTTAACATTTGGAACCAGACAAAGGTCTGCAGCATTCTTTCCAAATAGATCTTGTCCTCGGAGAGTCTTGAGTTCCTTCTGCATTTGCGGAAACTGTTCCTGGAACTCGTCCAATATTTCATACACGCCTGCATCCTCACTGGGAGTGTGATGATATACTTGTCCGCCCGGTGGAGGAAAAGTATGCACAAATGGTCGTGGAGAAGCCATGACAGCAGATCTTGGTATTTCAGCGTTCTGTTATGAGAAACCCATTGCCGTTGCTTTTGGAACGTCAATTTCCAGAGGTTTGTAACCCTCCGGTGGACGCATATCCATTGTGGCTCTCGGAACTTCAGAAACTGGGGGTATGTACCCTTCTGGAGTAAAGTTATACGACATGCGTCAAGGTCGGTCAGGAGGCATGGTACACTGAGGAATAGGAGTAGAAACAATCTCGGAAACCACAATCCTTTGTGGTTCTTCTGGCGTTGGTTGATTTTGTGCAACTACCAGGGCTTTTACCATACTATTGAGCCTTTCAACAGTATCTTTGAGAGTAGTAATCCGTTCTCTAAGTTCTCCATTCTCTTGCTCAAAGTCTTCCATTCTTTTCTTGCAACATGAACGAGTGTTGTATGGATGAGACAGCTTGAATGCCTTTGTTCACCTCCTTCTCCTCCTCTCTTTAGGGAGATGCAAAGATGTTTTCCTAACAACCTTCTCCCTTTTGTGTGAACAAGACGCTAGGCTTGGACAATTTCCTTCTTCAGCATGTTACCATGATCATCGATGTTCTTAAAGAACAGACCCTCCAATTGAATATTACTTGGTATATTTTTCATGGGATAGCCATATTGACGACGGGATAAAGCTGGATTGTAACTGATTCCTCCCTTAGTTCCAATAAGGGGTACGTTGGGATAACTTCCGCAACTGAAGATGATCTTGGTTTCGTCGTTGTCAGGACTACACCACTCAATGTCCGAATGAGTGAGAGACATGATTTTATGTGACCAGTAAAGTCCATCCCTCATGTTCCAAAAAGTACTAGACTTTAGCAGGTGCGAGACGAACCATTCGTATAGCAACGCTACGTAACATGTGATTAATCCTCTTCGCTACAGGTTTCTTGAATGCAAAGAGTGATAAGCATCTGCAAGCAAGGTTGGAACTGGATTTCCAATCAAGAATATCTTAATTGCGTTGATGTCGACGAAATCGTTAATGTTAGGAAACAAAAACAATCCGTAGATAAGCAAAGCCAAGATTTCCTTAAAAGCACTCATATCTTGGATGATGATGAAGTACCGAGCTTGATCCAACAAGAACTTGGAGGGCAATCCTTGAATTCCTCCACTACTCACCATATGAGTTCTGATGTCTGTCGCACGCTCGCGAAAAATAAACAGAGTCGCCACTAATATATTTATCCCAAAGAGGGAAAGGAATATCAGAAAACCTGGAAACGAATAAGAACGAGGTCTTTCGACCAGAGATAGGGTACGGGAGTCGGTTACGCAAGGGGAAGGTGCTAGCACCCCTCACGCCCATCGTACTCGATGGTATCCACCTATGTTTGTTGCTATCTAAAGGGTGTCTAAATCTAAAGCTTAATTACTAAGGGAATGCATGCAAATGAAAGAAAAAGAAACACGGGGAAAATAAGGTTTATAAATAGTTGTGCTCGCTTAGGCCCCGCGACCCAATGCCTACGTATCCTTTTCAGGAATCAGAGCGCCGTAGTTCGGCTCTTTAGTTTTTGTTTGTTTTTGTGTTTTTTAGTTGAACAGTTACATTCGCACTCCGCTGCTCGACCTCTGGAGTCTTAAGCTGGGGATGGAGCGGAAGTAACGTGTCCGATTAGGAGGAAGAATGCCCTGAAGGCACGAGAAAGAATGCCTCGGAGGCAAGAGAGAAGAGAGAAAGTTGGTTTGTGTCTTTTAGATGTAACTCCATGATGAACAAAACCCAATACAAGGCTTCGCATCACTTCCTTACTTTGTTTAGGTCTGAGCCTTTATTAAGTGTTTTAGATGTTTTTGGTTGAGTGTTTTTTTTAAGGGAATTTACTTTGCAATTCGAATCACATAAAAATGTATAATGATTGAGAAGCAGATTAGGGAATGAATCCCACTCACTTCTATCCCATTATGTAATGTTCAAGAAACAGATTAGGGAATGAATCCCACTCACTTCTATCCCATTAATTAATGTTCGAGAAACAGATTAGGGAATGAATCCCACTCATTTCTCTCCCATTAAGTAGTGACCGAGAAACAGATTAGGGAATGAATCCCACTCATTTCTATGCCACTAAGTGATTGAGAAACAGATTAGGGAATGAATCCCACTCATTTCTCTATCACTTTCTTAATGTGATTCGCATCTCTATTTGTTAATGTTTTAATGTTGAAAAGAAAAAGAAGAAGAAAACTAGCCTAAAATGAATAACTAGCTTAATGTTGAAATGGGAACTTCTAAGTCCTAATGTTGTCATGGTTTCTACCTAAAGTTAGGAATAAAGGGGACATGAAAATTAAAGTCACAATTAGAAGTCATAAGTAAGATACATGAGTAAAATTGAGTAAGGATACAATGGTACAAAGTTACACACAAGTATGAAATAACAAGTAAAAAATATAGTACTAAAATGAAATAAAATACTACTATTTTTATATGGTTTTTATGAAGGAAATTGAATTACAAATCAAGCAAAAAGGATTAAAACAAATAGCCTAAAACTAATATTTTTGGTGATTATTTTCTATGTCAAAAATTATGCATCAAAGTTTAAGAATGATAGGAAAAATTAGTATTTATCACCTAAAGAAAATTGGTAGAAATCTAATTAAACCTAAATTAAGATGTAATGGAAACAGGGGGGTGCCAAACTGAAATACAGGGGTGATTAGCAAACAGGGCGCAGGGCCCAACAGAGTTGTTTTTTGTTACAGATTTTATCTCTTGTCAAGAAAAACTGGGCTAATGGGGGGTGTGATCTGAATTCGGCCCATAGTGTTTTATTATTCGGATTTTGATTATTGATCCATTTATTTATTATACAAAATAATAATAATGATAATAAAACAGATAATTAAGTGAAAAGAGGAAATAATTGAAAGAGGAAATAGGGTTTTGTGTTGTGACCTTTCAGCTTGTTCCATATTCTTCTTCTTCGCCATGGAATCGGTGCAGCTCACCTTCGATCAACCAATTGACACCGCCGTACACGGCCTCTTCCTCCGCCTTGACTCTTTATCAAACCTCCGCTCATCTCTCATTATCTTCTCCGATCAGTCTTCCGGCGAGCCTCCGTCGTTAATGCGAACAAACTTCATTTCGGCTTACCCTCTCAATTCAGACACACTCGATTATCCTCTCAAATCGTTCGTCCCTCGCTCTCACTCAATCTGTTATCTTCTCGCTTTCGACTTTGTCTTCTCATCAATCTTTTTCCTTTTCTTGTTTCAACCGTTTTCTATATTGATGGTGATGTTGCGATGCTGTTGTTACGTTTGTGATGAAGGTGGGACGCGATGATGATTGAAGTGGTTGGATGCAGATGATTCTTGAAGGTAAGTTGAAGATGCATCGAGGAAGAAATTGAGTATTTTGAAGACTCAGAGAGAATGCGAAGGTTGGAGATGAAGGTGTTCTGTTATCGGTTTGTTAAGATTCTTCTTTCAGCTCTTTCTTGTCGTCGTATTCTATTATCTGTAATGCAGAATGTGAATTTCTCGCAGGATGAATGATGATGGGGGCTCTTGAAGATTGATTGCAGATGATGAAGTATGTGAAGGAGTTTGATGAATGGTGAGAGAAGTTGAAGAATATGAATGAGGAAGACTGAGAAGTGATGGAAAATGGTGGATGGTGTTGATTGATGAAGATGATGAGAGGCTCAAGGTGAGAAAAACGGGAGAGAGTGAATGTGATGAATGATGAAGAAGTTGCAGAGAGAATGAAGTGAAGTGAGTGATGAAGGTGAAGTGAATTGTGTCGAAATGAAGATGAGGTGAAGGAAGCTCTTTGTAGTGTGGGGATCCTGCTTTATAGAGGTTCAGGTATATCTCCGATTCTGTTAGTTTCTGGTAGTTAATATGGTTGGTTGTTAGGAAAAATTGTTAGAGATTCTGTTAGGAAGTTAGGCAGTTATGTGAGCTGGCAGGTTAGTTAGGAATCAGTTGGGATTCTGTTATGTGTTAGTTATATATATGGTTAGAGGTGGTTTAGGTTGTTAGATAGTTTGTTAAGACTGTTGGTGATTGGTTAGTTAATTAGGTGTGAATGTTATAGCTGTTGTGAACAATCCTGTTGACCGGTTGGTTTGACTTGTATGTAGGTGAATTGTCATAGAGAGTTTATAAGTTTACTTTTGGTTTTGTTATGGATGGGTTAAAACAAACTATGCAGGGCTGTATGTATTTGTGACTGTTTTGAACAGGTTTTGTGGAGTCTTCTAATCTAATTTTCTGAACTGAATCGATGCAGGGCTGCTAGTATATTGGGGATTGTTTGTATGTGCTATGGGCTGATATGTATAGGTGTAATTGTTCTAATTTGCAGGATTTTGTTTGTGTATGATTTTAGGGTTTTAATAAATGATGATTGCATTTTTGATTGCAGGTTAGTGGCATTGATGATACGGATGTGTTGCTGCCTTGTGTTGTTGAATACCTTGAACTTCGAATCGAGTATACGTTCATAACTTGTGAATTATTCTGAACTTGATGACAAGATAAATTATGCTATACTTTAGCTCTTGTTTTCTTTTGCATTGAATTTCTCCACAATGGGTCCATATGTGTACTGAACTGTGATCGAATGTATGTTGTAGGGGGATATGTGTGGCTTAAAAAGAGATGGAATGTGAAGCATGGAGTCATAGCATGGCTTGGAATGATGAAGCTAAAAATGGAGTCTGAACTTTTGTAAAAAATGGGTTTTAATGTAGCTCTCATTTTTACTCCACTTTGTAATGGACTTCTTGTTTGTAATTTAGAACTTGACTTGAAATGTTGTATATATTATTTTTTTGTAATGAAGCATTTTCCCTCATTTAACTTTTCAAGCAACTTCTTGAATGATGGCATGAAATAAGTCCAAAGACAAGCAAACATGACGTTGATCGAAACTTGATTTTTCTTATAGCTTTCTCAATGGAGCATTTGAATGAATTTGGATTATGTAATGGGAATTTGGACTTTTCTCTTCACATTCCCAAATAAAATTTGAATAACTTCTTTTCCAAGCCATGGTCCAAGATAAATCGTTCTTTAAGCAATTCCCATAAGAAACTCAATCTCAAAAAGGCTTGTCATAGGTTAGCATTTTCATCCGAATGAATTCATTCAATATTGTATCGTAATTTATGATTCAAGTAGGACACTAAACAATCACACGTCCAAATTCCATAAGAAAGAACCCATTGATTAATAAATGAATAGTGAAATAAAACCCTGATTCAATTGATACCTTTCGATCCATCGCCACTGATTTAATGAACCAATATTATTCTTAATGAATGCATGATATGTTTATGACCTAGAAATGCAAATGATGCTAAGGTAATAAGCCAGTTAGGAATAAGAATTAGGTGGGCAAATTTTGGGGTGCAACAATGTCGACTACGTTCAAAGGAGTAGTTGCAGCAACGATAATGTCGTCAGGATTCTTTTCCAAACCGGAGTACGGATCTTGCGCGTACACGGGTATTTCAATCAGACGAGAGTACTCCTCCAATGTAGGCATGAGTTGATAATCTAGGAAGGTAAAGCAGTGATACGTTGGATCATAAAACTGTACCAAAGTGGGAAGGATCTCATCCACAATGTTAGTGCTGAGAAGAGGCAGAAGTTTTCCATACTTCTCTTTGAAAGCCTAGGGGTTGACCACCAATTTTCTGAGCTTTTCCAATTCCTCGACCTTAGGAATTTTGAAGGTGTATTTCCTAGCTCTCTTTCTTCCGTAATCAATGGTATAGATCCTTAAGTCCTTTCTCTATTTCTCTCTTTCTATGAAGTTCAAAACTTTCATTATTTAGTTTCCTTGAAAAACGACTCGAAAAAGACTCTTTGGTTTTAATTATTATGATGAATGCATGAATGCACACACAAGAGTTTTTAAACAAACATGGCGTAGAAGGGTATAGCGGTCATGAAGTCAAAACGCAAACCTCGCCCCATGGTAAACTAAGGTTAAGGATTTTTGTACCTGTAGAATAGGTTCTAGGGGATCTCAGAGTTTTTGCTCAACCTTAAAGATACGTTGATTGGTATCTATAAGAGATTTTTTTCTGAGTGTAGTATCTGCGTGACAATTACTTTCGTAATCACCGCTCAAAGTCCTAAAAAAGGCTTTAAGTGGGGTTAATGTGTTTCTAGGTCCTCCTGGTACAAATCAGTATCGGAATGCATTGGCGCAGTTAATCACAACCAGCCAGGCAAATCCCAAGAGTAGATTTGGGAACCAAGATTAGAGGGCCTTCACCGAGAAGACATCCTCAATCATATCTTATGTTGCACTCAAATCCGGGTATAGGATTTCTCACCACAAGAGGGAATCAAGCCCTTTCCCGATACAGAATAAACAAAAATAAACAAGTATATATGCAACAATCACATGAAATGACACAGAGGTTAGGCAGGACCTCTCTTGTTTGAGGGGGAATTTGGCATCCCTAATTCCTCATTGGGGGCTGAACCAGCACAGGTCAACCATTGGTTTGGATGAAAAACCAAGGTTTTCAATATGCCCCCAGCAGAGTTGCCATTTTTCTGTGGTGTTCATTTTCTTTACCTCCACGTTTCACTTGGGAGGACGGGACGCTAGACCCTTCCCGCAAAATTTGGAAGGAGAATGCTGAAGGATAGAAAAACACTTAGAAAGGGGGGGGGGGGTTTGAATAAGTTTAGTCTAAAAACTTGAACGATAAAAACAAATTGCACACTTATTTTTATCCTGGTTCGTTGTTAACTAAACTACTCCAGTCCACCCCCACGGAGTGATTTACCTCACCTGAGGATTTAATCCACTAATCTCAACAGATTACAATGGTTTTCCACTTATCCCACGACTAAGTCTTCTAGAGTATCCTGATCACAACCTGATCACTCTAGGAACAAATGCTTAGACACAAGCTAAGACTTTCTTAGAGTATCCTGACCACCACGTGGTCACTCTAATTACAACTGCTTATACACAAGCTAAGACTTCCTAGAGTATCCTGATCAACACTTGATCACTCTAGTTACTTACAAATTAATGTAATCAATTCTAAGAGTATTACAATGCTTCTGAAAATATTTAATCACAACAGTGATATTTCTCTTAAAGTTTAAGCTTAATCTCACTGATATATTACAACAGCAATGTAGTGAGCTTTGGTGAAGATGAAGTTTCTGAGCTTTGAGTTAAACAGCGTTTCAACAAGTTATTCAGAATAGGTTCGTTCAGAATTCGTCCAGAGTTCATAACCTTGCTTCTCATCAGAACTTCATATTTATAGGCACTTGAGAAGATGACCGTTGGGAGCATTTAATGCTTTGCGTGTTCCGTACAGCATTGCATTTAATGTTTCACGCTTTTGTCAACTACCTCGAGCCTTGTTCACGCTGTGTCTACTGACGTTGCCTTTAATAGCTTCCAACGTTCCTTTTGTCAGTCAGCGTAGCCTGCCACCTGTACTTTCTTCTGATCTGATGTTTGTGTATACAACGTTTGAATATCATCAGATTCAAACAGCTTGGTGCATAGCATCTTCTTGTCTTCTGACCTTGAAGTGCTTCTGAGCGTGATACCATGAGAACTTCAGTGCTTCTGCTTCTGAACTCAAGTTCTTCTGATGCTTCCATAGACCCATGTTCTGATTCTGCCTTGACCATCTTCTGATGTCTTGCTAGACCATGTTCTGATGTTGCATGCTGAACCTTCTGAGTCAAAGCTTCTGAGCGCTGATTTGTGCATACTCTTTATATATTTCCTGAAAAGGAAATTGCAATGTATTAGAGTACCATATTATCTCACACAAAATTCATATCCTTGTTATCATCAAAACTAAGAATATTGATCAGAACAAATCTTGTTCTAACAATCTCCCCCTTTTTGATGATGACAAAAACATATATAAAAGATATGAATTTGCGATCAGAAAGAGCAGACGGCTAAAGACAATTTACACAGCTATAGCATAAGCATGTGAATATGTCTCCCCCTGAGATTAATAATCTCCCCCTGAGATGAATAATCCCCCCCTGAAATTAATACTAGAAGAATTTTAATAATAAAAGACTTCCCTGAGTATTTCAGTAGAGACGTTCACAGTGCTTGATCTACAGAACATTCATGACTTCTGATTTCTGCTTCCATAGGACAGCTTCAGAACATTGAATTTCTTTAGATCCACAGAACATTCACAGCTTCTGATTTCTGCTTCTATCGGACAACTTCAGAACTTGAATTTCTTTGATCTTCAGAACATTCACAGCTTCTGATTCTTGCTTCCATTGGGACAGCTTCAGAGCTTGAATTTCTTCTTACATCACTTCATGCTAGATTGTATCAGAATATTGTTGAATGTACCAGAGCATCATCAGAGCATCTCTACATCCTGAAATGTTACAGAACAAAACTAAACGACAAAAGTCAGCATGAATGAGTCAGAACATAGAATATGTTTCAGAACACATAATATGTATCAGAGCCATATAGAATGTGTCAGAACAAATAGACAAAATGTGTCAGAGCATATTCTATCATTATAATATCTGAACATTCTTCCTTCTTGTTTCTGATTTTGAAGCTTCATAGCACTCAGCTTTCTTCAAGAATCCAAGAGCTTGATTCATCTTGTTGTTTCTTATGTTGATCTTGTAAAGAGAATCTTCAATTCCTGCAACAACACAACTTAAAGAATAGAACTTTGCAAGTTCTGTTAGTAAAGCAACTGATTAAATCAAATCATTTATCACATATTTCTCCCCCTTTTTGTCATAACATCAAAAACATAAAAGATTCAGATGAAAAACAAAAAGAAACACATGGAAGAAAAAGATAATTTTCATTGAAGCTCAAAAAAGACAGAAGTACAGAAGTACAAGGAGATAAGCAAGAAAAAGATGCACAAAACAGATGCAGCAAAGCAAAAAACGAGAAACAAAACAACTAAGACACATTCTAAGATGACCCTAGCTTCGACAAGATCTTGGCTAGTGTCTCTTGAATCCCATTGTTGTATTCATTTTGCCTCTCCATGAAAGCTCTAAACTCAGCATTGACTGAGCTTTGCTCATCATGGTTCTTCTGAATAACTTCCAGAGTCCTTGCAAGACGGGAAGGTTCATCAGAAGAAGCTTCACAGCTTCTATCTACAGGGATGGCATTGTGATCTGCAGCTTCCATTGATAAATCATTTGCAGGATTTTCCTCAACAGAAACTGTTTCAGCAACATGATCTTCTGCATCTGCTTCTTGCATAGAAGCATCTCCATAATCTGCAGCCGGAATCTCAGAATCTCCATTCTCAAGTGCCTGAAGAATGGCAGCTAGATTCCTAGGGGCAGAAGGACCTTCAACTTCTGGTGGGTCAACAACTTCTGGAATGACCAAGCTTGGGTCTTTCTTAGAAGGGTTTTCCCTCAAAAAGTCAAAGAGAGTCTTTAAGTCTCCGAGCAGAACAGGATATTGAGGTCTCCAAACCACAATCTCCCTGCAAGGGTTAGCTTCCAATGCAGCAGCCAGTCTTGCTTCTTCCAATTCATCCACAAACTGCTTCTCCTCAGCAGCAACACAATTTCTGAGAGGATGGTAGTATATACCATTATCACCCTCCAGAAGGTAACCAGGGTAACCATGGGCAGCAGCCACTATTCTTTTCTGTACTCCCATTGCTTCTACTTGAAAATCCTTGCGAAATCTTTTCCAAAGATTTCTTGTAGAAACATCATCCAAACCATTTAGAAAGGCATCCTTCAGAAGGTCTAGACTGCTAATCCCCTCATGTCTGAATAGTTCCAAGAAGGTATAGGGTTCAGGTTCAGGAAGATTGAAGGTGAATTTGTAGTCAGGGTAGAGAAGACAGTAGGGTTTGGATTTTCTGGTAAGTAAGGGATGGGATATAGAAGGTGGAGGTGCGGTGGATGAGGAAGAAGGGATATCTGAGAGAATGATTGATGAGGATGGGATATCAGAAAGGATAGATTGAGAAGAGGATGGAGTGTTTGTAAAGGGAATTGGTGAGAAAGATTTATCAGAAGGAGTTGGGGAAAGAAAGCTTAGAGGTGTGGGGTTTAGAATGGGAGAGGAAAAAGATGATGGAGAAGTATTTGGTAAAGTGAAGTTTACTTTTGGTTCAGATGGAGGTGATTGGAGAGATGGTTTAGGGACAGAAGGAGGTGGAGTAAAAACTTGCTTGGAGACGTGTTCAGAAGAAGCATGTGAAGATCTGGTTCTGTGAAAGGAGTCTCTGATCCTTTTCTCCCTTCGTTCTTCAGAGTCCACCTTGTCAGGATCATAGGTGACCCTCAACTTCTTGGCTTTCATAACCTCATCTTCTCGGGCCTTTCTTTTTAGCCTAGCCTTTTGTTCCTTCTGATCCTTCTTCAGAAGATCAGCTTTGGACGGAAGTACTCTGCCACGGATCCAAGCAGGATCAATATCTGATTGCTTCCTAACATAATCTTCCAGGTAAAGCTTGACAACCTGATGCAGTTCTTTATGAAACGTAGAGGAAAAACCTTCAACAGCAACTCTTCTTGACAGGATGTCAGGAAAGCTTGTGCACACAGAAGGTACATTTTGAATGAGTTCCAGTCTGAATAAATCCACACCATTGAAGATGGGACCTTGAACTACTCCAAGAAAATGGGACGCATTGAGTTTTCTGATGGAGTCTAGCACTTTGCTTTCAATCAGAATGTCTGAAATCATTCTTCTGAAGGGAATAGTCTTTCTTGAAATATGAGGGTACTTCTCACTTTCATCTTCTCTTGACTCACAAATAGAAGTCTTCAGATTCTCAAACAGAATATGAGAGATGTTGATCTCTATCTTTCTGCCAATGCAGAAAAGAGTATACTTGTGATCCAGACTGATGTAGGAGGAGGAGAGCATCTTCTTTCTATGGTGAAGAGAACCCAGAATAATCTCAGCCCATACTTGATAAAACGGCCTTAAGGTGCCCGTGTTATGAGAATCAATTCCAAAAGCCAGAGAGATTTATTGTTCAACTTTAGACCAGTCAACTGCTGCATGTTGAGGACCAGACCAACCTTCTTCATCATTCAGATTGTACAGCTTCCTTATGAGTTTTTCAGTAATAACCACTTCATGCCCTAGCACGAATGAAATGATGGCAGTTGGAGTAACCGTTGCATGTACCCAGAAATCCTTCACAAGTTCAGGATAAATTGGACCAAGCAATCTATCAAGATATTTAGACCATCCTTGCTCAAAGACTCTTGCATCACACTTAAAGCCATTTGCTTTTAGGTTGTTGATGTCCACAGTAGATTCACATAGAACTTCCAGTTCTTCCGTGGGTATTAAGCATGTTTTCAATGGAGCATACTCATATTTGCGTAGAAGGATTTGTGTAGAAGTGAGTCTTTCTTTTGAATTTGATGAACATGAAGATGAGTTCATGATGATTATGCTTTGAGATCAAATGGAAAAACTAGGGTTTGAAAAACAGATGCAACGAAAGGGATGCACAAAAGAGAGAGAGAGAAAAAAAATGAAGGTGAAGCGGGTTATTTAAATGATTTGAAAATAACGAAATCATTATGCATTTAATGAGAAATGACATTAGGAGAGAGAACATGGTAAATGAAATGATTTAACACAGTTACCTAGATCGGCGTCTTTTCAACTGTACGCTTTTTGCTAACCGTACAGACACGCGTTCACTATCCGAAAATAGATGACAGCTGTATTTTTCTGAATAGACTTTACGCCTACTGATTCTGATCACTGCTTCTGATTTTCATTCTTAAGGAATGATCTTGTTCTGATAGGATCATCTTTCTTCCCAAGGATCACATCTTCTGAATGAGCTGAAGCAAGTCTAGGTGATCTTCTGACTGTTGGCTCTTCAGAAATCCTGAGATTCTCTAAAGATGCAGCAACTTGATCTTCTGATCCATTGCTTCTGAGACTATCAGCTTCTGCAGCTTTGCTTCTTGGTTCTACTGCTTCTGATATATCAATATCAAAATCTGCAAAATTCTCAAACTGCTTTGGTTTTTCAAGACCAAGCTTATCATCAAACCTGATATTGATTGATTCTTCTACAATCAATGTTTCAGTATTGTATACTCTGTAGCCTTTAGAGCGTTCAGAATATCCAAGAAGGAAACACTTTTGTGCTTCAGAATCAAACTTACCAAGATGATCTTTAGTATTCAGAAAAAAACATACACATCCAAAAGGATGGAAATATGAAATGTTGGGCTTTCTGTTCTTCCACAATTCATAAGGAGTCTTATTTAGAATAGGTCTGATAGAGATTCTATTCTGAATATAACATGCAGTGTTTATTGCTTCTTCCCAAAAGTGCTTAGCCATATTGGTTTCGTTGATCATGGTTCTGGCCATTTCTTGTAGAGTCCTATTCTTTCGTTCTACAACTCCATTTTGTTATGGAGTTCTAGGACAAGTGAAATCATGGGCAATACCATTTTCTTTGAAGAACTTCTCAAATAATTTGTTCTCAAATTCACCACCATGATCACTTCTGACCTTTATGATTTTACACTCTTTCTCATATTGAATTTGAGTGCAGAATTCAAAGAACACTGAATGAGACTCATCCTTGTGTTTTAAGAACTTTACCCATGTCCAGCGGCTATAATCATCAACGATGACTAATCCATATTTCTTCCCTCTGACAGATGCTGTTTTGACAGGGCCAAACAGATCAATGTGCAAGAGTTCTAACGGCCTTGAGTAAGAAACAACATTCTTAGACTTGAATGCAGGTCTGGAGAACTTGCCCTTCTGACATGCTTCACAAAGAGCATCTGATTTGTATTTCAGATTTGGGAGTCCTCTGACCAGATTTAGTTTGTTAATCTGAGAAATCTTTCTCAAACTAGCATGTCCTAATCTTCTATGCCAGGCCCATTTCTCTTCAGAAACAGACATGAGGCAAGTCACCTTCTGCTTCTCAAGATCAGAAAGATCAATCTTATAAATGTTGTTCTTTCTCTTCCCTGTAAATAGGATTGAGCCATCCTTCTGACTTACAGCCTTGCAAGACTTTTGATTGAAGATTATGTCATAACCATTGTCACTTAATTGACTTATGGATAATAAGTTATGCGTTAATCCTTCTACAAGAAGTACATTAGTTATGGAAGGAGAGTTATCAAGACTTATGGTTCCAGAGCCAATGATTTTGCCCTTCTGATATCCTCCAAACTTGACTTCTCCACCTGGTTTAAGCACCAGGTCTTGGAATGTAGACCTTCTTCCCGTCATGTGTCGCGAGCACCCAGAGTCCAAGTACCATGACATTTTGCCTTTTGTCCTCTTTGCCGCCAAGGATATGTGCAACAGAAATTATCTTCTCCTTAGGTACCCACAATTTCTTGGGTCCTTTCTTGTTAGTTCTCCTCAAGTTCTGATTGAACTTGGGTTTAGCAAAATATTTAACAGTAGGAACAGCATGATATTCTTTAGGTTTGTCAGCATGATATTTCTTAGGATGTGTCACATGCTTCTTGGTGTGAACAGTGTTAAACTTCTGTGCATGTGAAGTGAGCCTAATATCATGAGCATGGCCATATTTGAACTGATCATACAATGGCTTGTATGTGATCTTCAGATCATCAACAGGTTCAAATTTATGTAAGGTATCACCCTCATAGCCAAAACCAAACCTTCTGTTTCCAGAAACACCATATATCATATAAGCAAGATGACTTCTGCCAATACTTCTAGATAAGAACTTTCTGAAGCTCGAGTCATATTCTTTCAGAATATGATTCATGCTAGGAATGGATTTTTCTGTTTCAGAAGGAGATCCACTATCTTTGGATAGATTTAAAACTTTTTCCTTCAGTTCAGAGTTTTCCACTTCCAGCTTCTTAGTTTCAAATTCAAACTGCTTCTTCAGCTTTTTGTATTTGATACTAAGATGAGCCTTGAGTTCCAGAAGTTCTGTTAAACTGGAAACTAACTCTTCTCTAGATAGTTCAGAAAATACCTCTTCAGAATCTGATTCTGATGTAGATTCTGATCCATCATCTTCTGTAGCCATCAGCGCGAAGTTGGCTTGTTCTCCTTCAGAGTCTGATTCTGATTCTGATTCCGAATCATCCCATGTTGCCATAAGACCTTTCTTCTTATGAAACTTCTTTTTGGGATTCTCCTTCTAAAGTTTTGGACACTCATTCTTGTAATGTCCAGGCTCATTGCACTCATAGCAGACAACCTTCTTCTTGTCAAATCTTCTGTCACCAGAAGATTCTCCACGTTCAAATCTCTTTGAACTTCTGAAGCCTCTGAACTTCCTTTGCTTTCTCTTCCAGAGTTGGTTTACCCTTCTGAAGATCATGGACAGTTCATCTTCTTCTTCAGATTCTGATTCTTCAGGATCTTCTTCTCTAGCCTGAAAAGCGTTAGTGCATTTTTTAACATTAGATTTTAATGCAATAGACTTACCTTTCTTCTGAGGCTCATTTGCATCCAGCTCTATTTCATGGCTTCTCAAGGCACTGATAAGATCTTCCAAAGAAACTTCATTCAGATTCTTGGCAATCTTGAATGCAGTCACCATTGGACCCCATTTTCTAGGTAAGCTTCTGATAATCTTCTTTACATGATCAGCCTTGGTGTAGCCTTTATCCAGAACTCTTAATCCAGCAGTTAGCGTTTGAAATCTTGAGAACATCTTCTCAATGTTTTCATCATCCTCCATCTTGAAGGCTTCATATTTCTGGATTAGAGCAAGAGCTTTAGTCTCCTTGACTTGAGCATTTCCCTCTTGGGTCATTTTCAATGACTCATATATATCATAGGCAGTTTCCCTGTTAGATATCTTCTCATACTCTGCATGAGAGATAGCATTCAGCAAAACAGTCCTACATTTATGATGATTGTTGAAAAGCTTCTTCTGATCATCATCCATTTCTTGCCTGGTAAGCCTTACGCCACTAGCTTTCACTGGATGTTTGTAACCATCCATCAGAAGATCCCATAGTTCACCATCTAGACCAAGAAAGTAACTTTCCAGTTTATCTTTCCAGTATTCAAAGTTTTCACCATCAAATACTGGTGGTTTAGTATAACCATTGTTACCATTATATTGCTCAGCAGAGCCAGATGTAGATGCAGGTGGATTTGTTGGAATTTCACCAGCCATTTTATACTGAAGCGTTTTTCTCTTCCTGAATATTTTCTAAACACGGTTAAGTGCTTGCACCTTAGAACCGACGCTCTGATGCCAATTGAAGGATAGAAAAACACTTAGAAAGGGGGGGGGGTTTGAATAAGTGTAGTCTAAAAACTTGAACGATAAAAACAAATTGCACAGTTATTTTTATCCTGGTTCGTTGTTAACTAAACTACTCCAGTCCACCCCCACGGAGTGATTTACCTCACCTGAGGATTTAATCCACTAATCTCAACAGATTACAATGGTTTTCCACTTAGCCCACGACTAAGTCTTCTAGAGTATCCTGATCACAACCTGATCACTCTAGGAACAAATGCTTAGACACAAGCTAAGACTTTCTTAGAGTATCCTGACCACCACGTGATCACTCTAATTACAACTGCTTATACACAAGCTAAGACTTCCTAGAGTATCCTGATCAACACTTGATCACTCTAGTTACTTACAAATTAATGTAATCAATTCTAAGAGTATTACAATGCTTCTGAAAAGCTTTAATCACAACAGTGATATTTCTCTTAAAGTTTAAGCTTAATCTCACTGATATATTACAACAGCAATGTAGTGAGCTTTGGTGAAGATGAAGTTTCTGAGCTTTGAGTTAAACAGCGTTTCAACAAGTTATTCAGAATAGGTTCGTTCAGAATTCGTCCAGACTACATAACCTTGCTTCTCATCAGAACTTCATATTTATAGGCACTTGAGAAGATGACCGTTGGGAGCATTTAATGCTTTGCGTGTTCCGTACAACATTGCATTTAATGTTTCACGCTTTTGTCAACTACCTCGAGCCTTGTTCATGTTGTGTCTACTGACGTTGCCTTTAATAGCTTCCAATGTTCCTTTTGTCAGTCAGCGTAGCCTACCACCTGTACTTTCTTCTGATCTGATGTTTATGTATACAACGTTTGAATATCATCAGAGTCAAACAGCTTGGTGCATAGCATCTTCTTGTCTTCTGACCTTGAAGTGCTTCTTAGCGTGATACCATGAGAACTTCAGTGCTTCTGCTTCTGAACTCAAGTTCTTCTGATGCTTCCATAGACCCATGTTCTGATTCTGCCTTGACCATCTTCTGATGTCTTGCCAGACCATGATCTGATGTTGAATGCTGAACCTTCTGAGTCAAAGCTTCTGAGCGCTGATTTGTGCATACTCTTTTATATATTTCCTGAAAAGGAAATTGCAATGTATTAGAGTACCACATTATCTCACACAAAATTCATATCCTTGTTATCATCAAAACTAAGAATATTGATCAGAACAAATCTTGTTCTAACAAATGCGCCCGGGGCGGGATGAATTTTGTTTCAGTTCTTCCTACGATATCACACGAACTTTTTAATTATCCTACGGGTAGGAAAAAGATCTCAAATAAACCCTAGGAGTTTGCTAAGTGTGGGGATTCACCTAGACTAGAAATTCTGGAGTCCGGGGGGTCAGTTATACATAGAGAAGAGTTTAAGCATCATACATATCCGTAGTACTCTACGGGAACCTTCTCTGTGTCAATGTGATTGTGTTTGTTTCTTATGATTGGGAAAGTTTCACCTTTGTGTTAGGGGAGAGAATTAAATTTAATTGAAAAGAAAACAGGCAAACCGACTATTTTTGGTATTTTATTAGCTCGCTGAGATTCGTTATGAACCTCATGCCTACATATCCCTAATGGAAGTCAGAGCTTAATGTAGTTCGGGGAACTAATTAGGGATCTTAATGATTTTTTGATGTCTTGATTGAAGCTCAAGGTTGAAGCTTTAAATTAAATCTATGTTTACAGTAAAGAGACATGAAATAATCTTTACAGAGAGGTATTTCTACTATTCCACGACAAACATTTTTAAAATGACAGAAAAGCTAAAACGTTTCATTAAGAGAGGGAGCCTACTTGGTTGATCAAGTATGACAACCAGCATGCCTCTTGAATGAAAAATTCTCAACCAAATTAGGGAAAGGTATTACAATTCTGGGATGTGGCCAGATCATGCCTTTCACGAGTCCTAAATGGGAGAATGTTTGAAATGATTGTTTTTTTGAAATGATTGTTTGTTCATGGTGAGATAGGAGAAATACCTACCTATGAAGATGAGCTATGTCTATCTATTGTTTGAAATATTTGATTTTTTAGTTGGCTTGAATGAGGCCTAAGCTTGAGGCTTTTGATTGATTTATTATTTTATTGACCCTGAGAGATAACTCTACTGGGGATGGTCTTAAACTAAAGAGTTTTGTGTTTTGTACAAAGCCCAGAATTGAGGCTGACTGTAACACCCCTTTTTATACCCCAAAATATTTAAGCATATAATCAGAGAATAACATGCATATAATTCAAAAGGGCGTCACATTGATGCTTTTAGAAGAACTAAAAACCTAAAAAAAACTGACAGCATTTATCTATACAGCACAATACTCCTGGTCATTTTTAATAACACTCAATATCAAATCACAATTTAACCTGGATATGCATTCACAACGGAAATATATGATACTCATGTGATTTATAATGATCCATGTCCCATACCATGATCATACATCGACTAATAATCTCAATTCAACATCAACAAAATCAAAATGGTTTGGCTTGTAAGCCTCTCAAAAGATATGTAATCAATAAATAAGTTCACCAGTCATAGCATAATACATACGCAAATATAACATGAGTTCAATACACCTAGTCTACCCAGTGTTACATGACCAGAGCATCGACTCACTACCTAGTCTCCAATAACCAAGGAAGAACCTCCGGCTAAGTCACACGCGGCTACTAAACTCCAGAACCTGCATGTCGCCAAACGAGGGCAACATTAAAACAGAAGGGTGAGAATACGAATCATTATGAAGAAAGTATAACAAAATATAATGGTTAAATCTACACTTCAAGTAATTAGTCATACTATGTAAAACGGAATAGATAATAGTAATCAACACATATTTCACATGTTATCGAGTATACAACAAGCTTAAATAGTATAATATTTCAATTCTACTATTATATTCTCAATTAAGTACACAATCATAACTCTCACATATTCACACATCTAATCAAATAGGTATTCAAACTTCACTCGTTTCAATTATCAAACTCATACACATATCACAATTACATCAACTTCACATACTCAATTATCGCATAATTTTAATGTGACTCAATGCAAGATATGTGACGCTATGCATGTGGTACCGAATTGTGAACCCGAGGTTTCACCGCTTTCCGATTCAATATCTAGAATCCAAGCCACGCTTCCGATCCGGACAAGACCAAAGCCCACCAAATGTAAACATATAGTTTACCGCCTCCGATTCACTCTAGAATCTAAGCCTCGCTTATGTTTCAAAGCAAACCACCTTTGTTTCAAGGCATCCATGATATGAATGTATGTACAATGTAAATAAAACATATGCAATTAAGATCATCTCTACCATCTTAACTTTCCGCATATCACAATAATTCAACCCTATGAATTATCCACCAATTGTACACAACATTCACAATACACACATCATTCACATACAAGAGGTCAATTAATCAATTACAATTCACACAATCCGATTAACACTAGTAAATCATACCATCTCATGTTAATTCATATTGCCAACAAAATATAAGAATATACTTCCAAACCAAGTATTATTTCATTAGTATTTGGGCAAAAATACAATTACAGTTAAATTATCAGGATACCGTAATTTACCGATAACCGAATAACTAATCCAATTCCAAGTATATATTTCAATCAATTAGACTCATTAAAATTAATTCAACTATTAATTAAATTAACCAATTAATAATTACACTACATTATTTCCAAGTTTCTAATTCATTTTCTATTCAAAAACCAATATCTAATATAAAAGATATTTAAATCCACACCATTTTGGTCGGTTCGTAAATATCACATTTTCAACAAAATAACGCCACCATGTTAATCTACTAATTAAACTTAGCTACCACGCAAATTTTCATTAAATTCCGGACAACTAATTATACCGCTTAATTCGGCTATTCGGTCAAATGTTTTGCATTTCATAATTATATTCCTTATTTTTCAATTTATATCTTACCAATGTAAACTACCTAAGTGCTGCCACGCTACTTTATATATAACCAATTTGTTATTCTATCAAAGATTGTTTCTACTGGTCATTAAAATTAGTCTTCACTATTATATTTCCTTTCCATTACTTATGCATGTGCCTAATGTATATATTCTCACTTAAAGTGGTTTAAAATTATGGTGTATCAGCATACTAAATATATATATATTAGATTGAGTCATTACCTAGAATAACTAACACAATTAAAAGAATTCAAGTTAGCACACCAGGAAGTGGCAATGACAAGGAAGTAACATAGGGAGTGCCGCAGTCAAGGGCTATGGCTTGCTTCATATTTAATTGTACAGATAGCTAGTATTTAGTAGTCACCTCTATCAATAAAGTAATACAGGGTGCTTCACGTGTTGAAGTTTGGTGAGTTAACATCATCAGCCCAATTGAATAACTAACAGGGAAAAACGAAATACAATAGGATACTATTCTTTGGCCAAGAAAATAGCTACAGTAGCGGTTATGATCAAACAAAGTGCTGGTGGCTCACATTTTACTTGTCCATTAGCTAGCAATTAAATGAAGAAAAACGAACAGCATGCTAGATAACTCAATAAGCAGTATCACCGCCAACACTCATTTCCGTCCGTCCTCCACAGGCATGACATCACTCAGTAATTTTATTTCTATTTTCAAAGAGATTCATGACACAGCAATGTTTATTTCGGGATTAAGCTTTGATTTTTCCATTTCAATTTCTCAATAGATCCCAATTTGTTAAACAGTAATTAATACACATGCTTATAAGATTCAACTATGGATAAATTTAAATATATTAATCTACCAATTACCCCATTATACTAGCCCACAATGATTAGGGATTCTCCCCCTTACCTCTTCAATGTGCTTCAAACCCTAGCTTTTGCCCCTTGTTGTTCTTCCCCTTTTTGCTCCTCTTCTCTTCTTTCTCTTCTCTTTAAAAAATTCAGCAAATGAAATGGTAACTCTACTTCTCATAAAACCCTTACTAACTTAATAACTTATTATTTTAATGGGCTTAAGAAAATAACACCCCCAAATTACTTCTACTTCTAATAAATAGGCCCAATTTGATAAAGTAAAATAGTCCAATAAATAATATGCTCCAACAAATAATATTATTACCCTTAATATTATTTTCCGATTAATCCAATTAAATCCGAATTTATCTCAAGTAAATAAAATCCAATAACAATATTATTTCTAATATTATTTCTCTACATACTCCACTTTATTAATTCTTCGATTAACCGAATAAATTCCAACTTCACTTAATAATCCGAACATGTTTCTCAATAACACCGACGATCCAATTAATTATCAAACTTCGTCCAAATTAAGTAAATAAATCCTTATTTAATTTAATTAGTCAGTTAATTAAATTCGGGCTGTTACACTGACTTTAGCTGGAGAGTATTTATTTGATGGATTTTTATTTGGTGTTTTGTACAAAGCCCAGTATTGTGGCTGA
Organism: Vicia villosa; assembly: GCF_029867415.1. NCBI lineage: Eukaryota > Viridiplantae > Streptophyta > Magnoliopsida > Fabales > Fabaceae > Vicia > Vicia villosa. Next base: position 224,698 of record NW_026705439.1, on the reverse strand, counting down.
CTCTACTTAGGTAGACTCTATTTTGTGCCTTGTATGAAGCCCAAGGTTGTGGCTGACTCTTAACTGGGGAAGTTATTAGTTCATGCCTTGTATGAAGCCCAAGGTTGAGGCTGGCGTTTTGGGGAGTTTTACTCTGCTGGAGGATTTATCTATTAAAAGACTGATTTTTTTGGAGGCTAACCCTTTCTAGGGATTTTGAATGATAGCAGAAATATTATCTAATTGAGACTTCTTGTTTTAAAGCCCGAGATGAAGGCTGACACTAATTGAGGATAGATAACTATGGGTCCTAGACTCTACTAAGGAAAATTGATGAAGATAAGGGTGACAGAGACTGTCCATGTCTCTCATTCCAAAAGGTGTACTCAATATGAGATTGAGACAAACTTGGTTTGTTTAAAGTCTGGTTTGAAGAATAGAAGAAACTCACCAGGATAGGCTAAAAGGTGACTAAAGACCTGTTCCTATGTTAATAAGAAACCTGATGGGTCCTTGTATACAAGCTCAAGAGGAAGCTGGGAATACTTTTAAGAAGCCTGTGGGTCCTTGCACAAAGCCCAAGAGGAGGCTAATAGAGGGTTATAAAGGGTCCTTGTTATAGCACAAGAGAAAGCTATGTGGTTTTTGAACTTATTTTAGCTTTAAGCAAATGGGTAAGAGGTTTCACCGGGAATAATTCCTCTTGGGTGGATGTATCCTAGTTTGGATTCTAACGTTTTTTCAAGATGTTTCACCGGGAATAATTCATCTTGAGGGTTTGAACTACAGATCTCTAATTAGGAAAGAGCCTTCGCCGGGAAGAGATTCTCAATCCTAGGACATATTCCTATAACATATATATATATATATATATATATATATATATAGTTTAACTATCCTAAGGTATACACTCAGATGTAGTTCTAATATATAAACAGTTTGTATTTGATAGTAATTTTAAATAAAGATTGTAAATTGAAAGCTATTAAGCCTAACCTGGATGGAGTGGAGGCCTTTGAAGAAGTATGTACAGAGCCTTACCAACAATTTTATTGATGACAGTTGATTATTTATTATAAACAGTTAAAGGTTTTTGAAAACAGAAGAAGTGAAGATGGACAAAGGTCACATAGGTATGTGAAGAGTTTCACCGGGAATAATGCCCTTCAAATACCAGAAGAATGATTTGAAAACAGAGAGAAGATTTTGTAAATACAGATTTGGAAAACAAACTATGAAAAGAAAAAGGTGTTGGGACTTACACTCTAATAAAGGCCCAGTACTTCATAGTACTGGTTGACTGTTATGAAAATAGTTGAAAAAAGATTTGCAATTTGAAATGATTACTGTTGTGAAAATACTTGATTATTTGTAAAATAAAAGAGGGGTTGGGACTTACACTCTATTAGAGGCCCAAAGAAATGATTTACTGTTTATGAGAAACAGTTGTTTGAAAAAATGATAGAAATACTGTTGTTAAACAGTTTTATTGACTGTATAAAATGAAAAGGGGTTGGGACTTACACTCTATTAGAGGCCCAAAGAAATGATTTACTGTTAATGAGAAACAGTTGAAAATGATTTGAAATGATACAAGGTTTTGTTGTCTGAAAACCTAGATCGTCCGTTTGATCGGAGATTGAAAACAGTTTTGAAAATTGACAAAAAGTCAACTTAATTAGGGTAAAGACAAAGTCTATACCTAGTTAAGACCTACATGATTGGGGTTTTATCACAAAAAATATTTATAAAAGATTAGGTTTTGAAAATCAAGAGAAAACTATATTTAAAGTATTTTAAAATACTTAAAAATATGTTATTTTACACCTAAAAAATATATATCAAATAAATAATATTTTTGTGATTTTTTGGGTTATTCATAAAATAGATATGTTAAATGATAACTGTGTGAAAAATGAAGAGAAAATAATTTAATATGATAGGTGATTTAATTGGTTGAAATTGTGAATAAATTAAATAAAATAGTGATAAAAAAGATGTTTTGGTCTTACCATGGTTTGAACCCACGTCCTTGCAGTCAACTACTCAAAACAACACCACTGGGCCAACGCGCGCTTAGTGTCAAGGGAGTGACTCCATTGCAATACATATGTTAATCAAGTGCATAGAACGAAAAAAAGAAATAAAATCAAAAGGTCTGGGGCAAGGGGGATTCGAACCCCAGACCTTGGGCACACGCAACACACAAACTCTCTTTACCACTGGGCTATAACGATGTAGTCGTTTATAAAACAACCACCATTCAAAATAAAATAAACTCAGACCCTGGATTTGAATTTTTACGCGTCATCACCATTGTCATCTTCAACCTCAAGCTTCCATGATTTTTGAAATTCTAACTCTCTCGTTTCTCAACCAAATCAGATGATGTAAACGTGAATTTTGCTCTAAGTTTCCTCACGAATTCCGATATGCAACTAAAATTTATTTATATTAACTATAACTATCTAATTTTCCAGAAAACACGAAGAACAGATAAAACCTAATTTTAAAATTAAATGATGGATACGATGAGTAAATGAATGATGATAGAGGGTTTTTAATCCTCTGATGATGCTAAACAAACTAGTATCGAGATATATGAGAAAGAGTACTTGAATAAGTGGGTTACAGTTTGAAAAAATACCTTTGAAAATGGAGGTCGTGAGGATGATGAGGAACACCTGGGCTTGTGTGAGTGATCCTAAAAGCTTCTTGGGGACTCGGTGATGCTAACTGAATACCTATGATGACTTGAATCCCTCTGAATCGTCCAACTCGATTCCTTCAAATTGAGCTTCAAGTGAGCATAGAGGTTGATGAATTTGTAGTTACACATGTGCTGCAGGCATCTGAATAGCTTCACTACACCTCTAGGAACATGTTGATGTGCATAGATTGGCTTGACACCTTCTGAATTCTTCTACAGAACTCCAATGCTTAAGCTCCAAAGTGAGAGTGACTATGGTGTTACTCTACTTACAGATGTGATCCAGGTGCTTGGATCACCTCTAATGAACCTCCTTGAGATGTACGAATGCTTACTTCTCAAAGAAGAGCTCTGGTTTGAAGAAATCGATTCTTCTTGCCAAAGAACTTTGAAAAACCATAAGCATGAGGGAGAGAAAGAGAAAGCAAGAATTGTAGTTGCTTTGGTGTGAATTGGAGGATAGAACTTGTATTTATAGGCCAATAGTTCAGTTTAGTTGCAGAGGAGTGAGCTTGCTTAGTGAAGTCATTTTGGTTTCTTAAGCATGAAGAAATTTCAAAGAATATCAAAATGTGATTTTTGCATTTTCAAGCTAGTTCCTTATCCCTTGATATCTTGTGATCTTAGGGAACATTTCTGATGCAGAGTGTGATCCAATTGGTTAGTGAGAAGATTCCTTTGGTGATTCATCCATTTGCCATAAAGTCTCAAAATGTAATCATTACATAATCACATGTTCTTGTTTTGGGAATCTTCTTCAATTCTTATGCCATGGTGAAAATGAATGCATGGTATGTTTGCAGATGTGTTATGGGTCATGTAGCATCCATTAGTGAAGCCATATGCACAAAATTGCAAAGTTTCAAATTGTACATGACCTATAATTTTACCTTATGAGGCCAACTTTGAACAAGCATAACTCCTAGCTCAAAATGAATTTGGAGAAGGTTGAGTACAATTTGGAAAGCCCTAAACATCTACTTCAATTCATTAGTTTGGGGTTTCTTCAGAATCCTTTGGGAAATTTGTGAAAAATGAGCCTAAAGTTGGAAGAAAACTAGGTTAAAAATACTTAGTTGCATTGTAAAACTAGGTTAAAAACACTTAGGTTAAAAATGACCTAAAACTTCAAAATTCACAAATCTCTTAAATGATTGATTCCTTGAAAAAAGTTGCATTGTAAGATTTTGTTTTATTTTTCAAGATCTACAACTTTCATTTTGGGAGATTTTTGAGTGTGTATGCAAAATTTTGAGTTCCCAAAATACCCTCAAAAACCCTAATTCCTGACTTTTTGCTCCATGGTGAATTTTCTTGAATTTCTTTTGCCAAATGACTTTAATAATCATATATTGATGATATTGATCTTAAAAAGTCATGGTTTGACCAAAAATCTCAAAAGTCAAAGGTTATCTTGTATAGTTGATTTTTTCCAAATGAAGTGAAATCTTGGACTTTTGTGATGAATCAAACTCTCCTCCTCAAATGAATGATGTGAATGGATTATATTGAGTTAATAGAAGCTCTTGAGTCATGTTTTGAGTTTTGGATCCATGTCCTGATTAAAAGTCAACTATCTTGGTGAATTAGGTCAAAAACCCTAATTGTCGACCAGATGAAATTGATGATTGTAGACCTTGAATTTATGTGAAATGCCTTATGGATATTTTAATATGAATCATTTGAAGATGATTGAAGCCTTTGAGTGATTCTCTGGGGCTTTCTATGGTTTCCCAAATGTGATCCCTGATTTTAGTCCTTGATGGGCTCAAAACCTTAAACTGGTGAACTAAGCAGACCTGAGTCCAGGTGATGGGTGTCTAATCAATCATAGGTGAATAGAATGAAGATTTTGAGTCCTATGGTTGTGTTAGAGACCATCCCTTTTATTGATTGATCCTTTGCCTGAGCTTTATTGTTCCTGCTCTGAGTATCTATTTTGAATTTGATGAAAGGTTTGGAGGTGTGACATCTCATGGGGGTCAAAATTAGGGTATGACACTTGGAAAGCCAAAAAAATCCTTGCAATTTCTCTTTTCATCCCTACCAAATTCACCAAAGCTCTTATTATTTCATAAAGTTTGTGAGTCACATCTTGAACCTCACAAACTTTGAGCTAAACCACCATCCATTTCACTCTTTTTTCTTCAATTGTTGAGAGATCAAGATTTGTGTTGGTGATTCTTGAAGTAGATCTAAGTTTTGTTCAAGATTTGGTAATTTTCTTCATATTTTTTCATCTATCATAATGTGATTATTTTGTGCTTGTGTTTGATGCATCTTTGATGCTACATTGGTCCTATTTGAAAACCTGCACTCAGGAAATCAATTTCCTCCTTAGGTAAATCGATTTCCCCTAGGACAAAATGTGTTTTATGCTTGTTTTGGTTTCCTTCTTCCTCTACTTCATTAATATCATTGGATCTAGGATGTTGATAGGTTTGAAATGACCAAATCCATAATATTTGATGAATGATATTAATGATAGTGTGAGTTAATTTTATTTTATGCATTTTATTCTTCTTCTCCTTCTTTTTCTTTTGATCGATGAAAGTCTTAATACCTTGAGAATTCTTATGGATTCTTGGTAAAGACTAGATCGTTACCTATTTTCTTTTCGTGCGGTATTGCTTTCGGAGAGTGATCTACATATCGCTTCTCTCGCATGCATAAGCACATAAAGTTTTGACCGGCCTCATTGTAGGGTGATTTCTACATAAATCACTTGGCGATCTGCTTAACATAGCGCAATATTTCGTGTCCCAAATAAAAAAGACCAAATATAGAAGAGAATTGTATGCGGTTGATTTAAGACTTATGGAGGTTTATCGTGTAGTTACTATGATTTCATCAAGCTTCCGATAAATGTCCATTGAATTTAAATCCGAGAACATCCTTCACTCACCATCGATCTTTCTTACTAACTTTGATAACATACTTGACAAGTTTCAAGATGGTTATCTTTAACCTCTATCAATTGACTTTAATTTCCATATTTTATTATATTGCTCTTTATATTTCTCGCTTTATCGCTTTATTTTATCATTTCATCATGTTTATGTTTCCGCCATTTTCTCTTTGTCCATTTGGACGTTTATATTCCGCTATTTTTTCTTTGTCAGTTTGGACGTATTGTTTATGTTTCCGCTATTTTCTTTTTTTCCAATTGGACCATACTTTACTTTTATGCTAAAATACTAATAAACAACAAAAATATAAAAAACACTTAAGGCTCTTTTGGACTATTGGTTACTATCCTGAGCATTTTGGAGATTCGGACTTATGGACTTAGGACCTTTGGAACCTATTATGATATTGTTACTTTGTTGTTATTCGGTGTGTCTGGAATTGGATTGTTGTCTGTTTGTGTATGCAGGTATTTCCTTGAAAGTCCTTGATGGTTAATTCCAAGGCATTGATATAAGGATTTTAACCGAAAACAGCCGTTACTCTGCCCGATTTTCGTCAGAATTTTAATGCGCTTAATGCAAAGTGGTGCTAAGATACTAAGTTCATCTGGATCCCCAAGTGGTAATGCTCTGGTTTAGTGTTAGTAGTCCAAAGGATGGGAATTCTACCTTGACTCATAATGTCAAGTGTTGGCTTCTTATTTCGGTTAGACCGTTTCTTTCCTTAGCTTTTATTTTATGCACTAGGATAGCCTCTTCATCTCCTCCCCTTCTTAGATTTTCAAAATCTTCTCCCTTTTTCAAAAATCTTCTTATGTTGGTTAAACCTCTTTAAAACATTTTTTTTTCAAACTATCTTATGCCTTTAGTGGCCTTTTCTTCAAAAGTTTAGACACGACTAATTGTTGTGACGAGTGGTGTTGGCTGGAGATTTCGTTTAGAGGAAATATTCTTTGAAGGATTAGAATTCGAAGTAAGATGGTTACTGATGACCATTTTTTAGATTAAAAATTGCTACTGATGGCCATGTTTCGAGGATGTTGTTTAAGTTAGAGTGAAGATGGTTAGATTTAAAGCTAATTCGAGATGAATTATCTTTAAGACTTAAACGCTTTGCGAAATGCGAAGGGTACTGAAGCTTAATGTAATTTCGTAAAATTCTCGGCTATGATCACATTGCCATGCGTCGAAGAGGATTCAGGCGGGAGGATTTGAATTTTGAAATAGTATGTATAACCGAACACAGACAGATGGCATCCCGGGGATTCTTATAAGCAACGTGGCATCAGATTAATGTAGGACCGTTAGGGTCGAAATTAGTATAAATAGGGGCCTTAATGTTAGGATTTTGTGTGTTCATTTTATATAAATCACTCACAAATCACTCAAGTATCAAGTGTTTGAGAAATGTACGTATGACACCAACACCATTTTAAATACAGTTGTATCTTTCTTTATTCGAATATCTTTTCAATTCCTTTATTTTCTTCGTTTAACTTTCATTTTGAAGTAACTTTACATTTCTGCATTTTTACATTCTAGCACGTTATATTCTTGCACTTTACATTTATGCAATTTACACGCTTTTATTACGCTTTATTTATGTTTTCTTTGTCGAAAGTAATATTAACATGTATAACAAGTGTTGTTTCGAGTGAATAGTCATATGATCATATCACAAACTATTTTTCTTGAAGTCAGAACAAACAAATAACAAATATGAATCAAATAATATTGAAAGACAATCGTTTGACTATGTCCTAGGATCAATCTAGTCGATCCTGCAAGTAACCAAAGTATATTTTATAGTTTGGAGTACTAGCGGTTGTTTACCGGAAATCACCGTAAACAAATTGGCACACCCGATGGGACAGTGTCAAACAGATTGTTATTAATTGATTGTTTTGTTTTGTCTAGAAAATATCAAGACCTTGTATGAACCTTAGGAACGGTAAAGTAACCAACAGTGCACGGCCGATTCCTAAACGAAGGTACAACAAGAAAATGGTCAATGTGACCAATGGAGGGGGAGATCAAAATCCCCCACAAGGTTCAGGAACAGTAGCGGAAAATTCTACGCATGTTTCGACTTTTACTCAAGGGGCGAAGGATATACCGGCTTCGACAGGATCTGCACCCATAGGTAGTTCCCAGGCTGCACCCGAAAATACTACAGGGACAACAGGAACTGGTCCAGTCTCGAGTTCGACTATCGTGCCTCCTTTTACAGGCGTAAGTGAGATACCACCTTTCTCGACAAATGCCGCAAGTCAATTATTTACCCGAGGACCATCATCCGCTTTAGAAAGTTGGAGACCCAACAACCCATACGGAATGCCACATTCATACATGGTAGGATTACGAGGAACATGGCCCACATACACGGCGCCTAACCCAACGGCGTTTTTGCCTAATGTCGGTTTGATAGGTCGATGCGCACAAAACACTGGTTTCTCTGCCCAAATACCTCCCTTAACCACCAGTAGTCAAGCGGCATTTCGACAGGAAATGGATGAAAGCAACCATGATATGTTAGGGGTCCTTACTAGAGAATTGGGGTCAATCTTTAATCTGGTAGCAACAAACATTGTCAGGACTAACCAAGAGAATGTAGAGACATATCAAAAAATATCCTCACAAATAGGACGAATGGTAGATTTCTTAGGAGTCCCGCAAAATAGGCGAAGAAACAACCAATCAACCTATCAGGAAGGGGACCCAATTTTAGAACAAATTCGAACCGCAGTACCGCCACCTAGGCCAGCACCAGTCGAACGAAACCAAGTGGTAGATTTAGAAACTCAAAATCAAACGACTAACGTTGGTCGACAAACAACTCCCCAGCAACAGCCTAGAGTAGTTGTAGTGGGAAGAGACGAACATCCTGACGAAGTTGTGCATAGGGTTAGGAGAGACAATTTGGCAATAGAAAACAATCTCACTGCCATGATAGAGAGAATAATGGCTAACAATGGCCTTAATACTGAACTTCGACGTCCAAACTATATGTCCCCTATACCAGAATATATTATGCAAACAGAATTACCAAGAGGTACCAAGGTACCCAAATTTACGAAGTTTTCAGAGGACACTAGTGAATCAACGGTGGAACACATAGCCAGATATTTGACGGAAGCAGGGGATCTAGCAGGAAACAAGGATTTAAGAATTAAATAGTTCCCTAGTTCGTTAACGAAAAATGCTTTTGTTTGGTTCACTACCTTACCCCTAAAGGATAGAAAAACACTTAGAAAGGGGGGGTTTGAATAAGTGTAGATTTAAAACTTGTAAGAAAAAAACAATTTGCACAATGATTTTTATCCTGGTTCGTTGTTAACTAAACTACTCCAGTCCACCCCCTTGGAGTGATTTACCTCACCTGAGGATTTAATCCACTAATCCCACAAGATTATAATGGTTTTCCACTTAGATAACTTCTAAGTCTTCTAGAGTATACTGATCACAACTTGATCACTCAAGGAACAATCTGCTTAGATACCCTCTAAGACTTTCTAGAGTATTCTGATCATAACCTGATCACTCTAGTTCTTACAAATTAATGTAAACAAATTCTTTTAAGAGTTACAATGCTTCTTAAATAAGATATTATCACAACTGTGATTTTCTCTTATGTTTAAGCTTAATCTCACTAATATATTACAACAGCAATGTAGTGAGGTTGAAGATGAAGTTTGAGAGTTTTGAATTTGACAGCGTTTCTGTAAGTTTGCACAAGTGTTCTCTTCAGCTTCTCATCAGAATTTTTATTCATAGGCGTTTGAGAAGATGATCGTTGGGAGCATTTAATGCGTTGCGTGATCCGTACAGCACTTCATTTAATGTTTCACTCTTTTGTCAACTACCTCAAGCCTTGCTTTCGCTGTGTCTACTGACGTTGCCTTTAATAGCTTCTAACGTTCCTTTTGTCAGTCAGCGTAGCCTGCCATCTTGAACTTGCTTCTGATATGATGTTTGTGTAAAAAACGTTTGAATATCATCAGAGTCAAACAGTTTGGTACAGAGCATCTTCTTGTCTTCTGACCTTGAAGTGCTTCTTAGCGTGATACCATGAGAACTTCAATGCTTCTGCTTCTAATCTCAAGTTCTTCTGATGCTTCCATAGACCTTGTTCTGATTCTGCTTGACCATCTTTTGATGTCTTGCTAGAGAATGTTCTGATGTTGCATGTTGAACCTTCTGAGCCAGTGCTTCTTGCGGTGATTTTGTGCATACTCTTTATGTAATTCCTGAAATGGAAATTGCGTAGTATTAGAGTACCACGTTATCTCATACAAAATTCATATACATTGTTATCATCAAAACTAAGAATATTGATCAGAACAAATCGTGTTCTAACAAAATCACGTCTCAAGGTTAAATAATCAAGAAGCGAATGATTTGGCACAACTAGCCTCAGGATACTAGGTATCAAAAGAAAAACTAGAGGAACTGATCGAAGTAAAAGCTAAAGCAATGGACACCAAGCTTTCCCCAAGTGATCTGGAGAACTCACAATTAGGTTTATCTAACAAGGAGGAGTTCGAAGTTTTAAATATAGACTCTTTAGCATACACAAATTGGAGGTGTCCAATTGTGAACTATTTAAAAGATCCTTCGACAGACACAGATAGAAAGGTAAATTATCAAGCCTTATCATACTTCCTGATGGGAAATTAATTGTTTAAGAAAACTCCTGGAGGAGTTTTACTAAAGTGTTTGGGTGAAGCGGAAGCATATTTAGCCCTCTCAAACGGGCATTGGGTAATATGCATAAGGATTTTCCTTATGCACCATGCATAAGTCAATCTAAGCCATTGGATCATGTTTTTAATCCACTATTGAGTATTGAGTATTGAGTATTGAGTGATGAGTATTGAATTTTGAGTGGTGAGTATTGAGTATTGAGTAATAACAATTGATGTTTAGAATTTGATCTAATGATCCAAGGGTCCATAATAATCTATGCACGGTGCATAGATTTTTGTCTATGCACGGTAACTGCACCCTCTCAAACGTACATAGCGGAGCATGTGGTGCACACCAAGCGGGGCACAAAATTAAATGGCTTTTGTTTTGATATGGAATGTATTGGCCTTCTATGTTAAAAGATTGCATAGAATTTGCAAAAGGAGGTCATGAATGTCAAGAACACGCAGGTATTCAACATGCTCCTGCAAATGAATTGAGTTCAATAATAAAACCATGGCCTTTTAGAGGTTGGGCCTAGATTTAATTGGGGAAATTCACCCCAAGTCTTCTAAAGGTCAGAGATATATCTTGGTAGGAATAGACTACTTCACAAAATGGGTCAAAGCAATACCACTTGCGAACGTGGATCAGGAGGCCGTAATTGAGTTTATTCAAAGACACATCATATACAGATTCGGAATCCCGGAAAGTATAACCACATATCAAGGATCAGTGTTTACTGGGCGAAAGATGCAAGACTTCGCCAAATAAATGGGGTTCAAGTTATTTACCTCTACACCTTACTATGCTCAAGCAAAATGACAAGTAGAAGCAGCGAATAAGATAATAATTGGTCTCATAAAGAAACACGTAGGGAAAAAACCGAAGAGTTGGCATAGAACTTTGGAGCAAGCACCCTGGGCCTGTCGAACGTTGCCAAAAGAAGCTACAAACACTACACCTTTCCAATTGACGTTCGGACACGATGCAGTTCTCCCAGTTGAGATATACTTGCAATCAGTCTGGATCCAAAGACAGGGACAAATTCCCCCAAACATATATTGGGAATTGATGATGAACGAATTGGTGGATTTGGACGAAGACAGACTTCGAGCGTTGGAAATTATAAAAAGACAAAAAGAAAGGGTGACCAGAGCATATAATAAAAAGGTGAAAGGTAAAGCATTTATTAATAATGACTTAGTTTGGAAAGTTATTTTGCCTGTAGATCGAAAGAATCAGGTTTTAGGCAAATGGTCCCCACACTAGGAAGGACCCTTTCGAATTTTAAAAGTATTCTCAAATAACGCTTACGAGATAGAAGAGTTGGCAGAAGATCGCGGGATCTTAAGAGTGAACGGGAAGTATCTGAAAAGATACAAACCAAGCATGCACGAAGTCAAAATTGCAAAAACGTAGATATTCAAAGTGTGCTACGTAGGCCAAAATAGTTGAACAAGCACCAAAATGGCTTCGTGTTCAAGCCGGATATGTGGTAAATAAAGTAAACAGACAAAGCAATGTCAAAATATCTTTTACTAAGATTAGAAGATTACATGCATTCTGGAAAATAGAATTTCCACGAACATCAAAGGCTACAGAAATAAAAACATACTAGAGGCCACCAAAAGAAGCATTCAAAAATTTTGGATAATAAAATTAAGACCTATAACACCTCTATCAAAGCCTCAAGCAACGCTCCCTATAGTTGATCCTATGTTCTATACCTTCCAAAGATAGCAGGGGCAAGCTTTCTACTTCGAAGAGATCTAGAGATCCTGATTTACGCATCCTTCTCACTATGCCTTTTTTCAGAAACATGTAAGACAACAACCTTCCATAAGGAAGACATGTCACTACGCCTTGACGAGAGGCGGCCATAGCAACAACTTCGACAAGTTGCTTAAAGATCAGCAATGGAAAGTTGATTTTCTTTCCTCGGATAGCACAGAGTATGAACTCCAGATCTTCCATCATGATGCTGTCTTGATCATGGTTTCGTGGACGAAAGTTTCCCACTAAAAGTTGGTGCCAAACCCTAATGATCTTAGCGCTAAAGGGATCATTAGCCATGACAGCCCTCAAGACATCAGAAGTAGTCTTATTAATGGTGTTATCATCAAACGCTTCCCCAAAATTATTACACTTAAGTAGTTAAGAAATGGTGGAGGGAGTAATGGTAATATGAGCCCTTCGAACCTGAGACACAATGGTGGTTCTCCCTTTTGGATCCATGCGGAGGGACACAAACATCCAGAAATCTGCCAGGATGTTAGGATAAATGGATCCCTCCAGGATCTCCTGGTAAAACTGGTGTTGTTGGTTGGCAAAAAGTGCGCCAACATTGATGTGGTTTGCATTGAACTCCTCCTCAGAAGGTTTGAATTCCCTATTGATGCAGGACCGGATGGTAGCATGAGTTAAAGGTTGCGCCATTTTAAGGAAGAGAGTACAAGAGGTTTTGTCAAACTCTGTATTTGAAAGAGTACAAAGGGAAGAAAAGAAACTTTGATAAGGATTTGGTGAAAGAATGAAAGAATGAGTAGAATGTTGAGCCTTATATAGAATATGTTGGCCATAAAAGAGCATTTTATCTTTTAAGTGTTGATTGGACTGCGTTTGGTATCCCCGAGAGAAAGTTATGGCCTCCGCCGTTTCCCACCTTGGAAGTTTGAGTGTAATCATTTTGAAAACTGATACACGCACGTCTTAGATAGACGTTTTGGAAAATTGATGTCATCATTTAATGATGGTTACGGCGAGGGAAGTGGAAACGTCAACTCTAGGCTTGAAGAGGCTGTGAGGAAGTAATTATGTCACGTGGATACAGTATTAAAGTCATTATGATAATAAAAATAAATTTTGACAATTTTTAGGAATTGTTAAAACACTACTCGTGAAAATTACAGAACCTGATGTAGGGGAAATGGAAAGACAGTCACTTATACATTCTTGGGAAAATTTTGATTACAAAACCTTATCACTCGATGAAGTAAGCTTTGAAGTTCCAGATCCCTTTTCTTTGGTTAAAGGGGTGGCCGTTTTCTGTCTTATCTTTGTTGCTTGTCTAGTACGAGGAGGAGATTTGTCTTCGTCATCTGAAGCAATTGTCTGAGAAATTTTTCGCTTCGAAGGCGCCGGAGGCTTTGAGCTCTGAAGATACATATTAAACCAAGTGAGTAATATTCAAAAGAATTTTTTTTGTACAAAATCGAAGATAAGGTGTATATGTACCGTGGGTTTCTTGCCAGTGGCAACAGAATCACTGTCACTTGTCTTCCAGAACCCTTCTGTGCAGGGGTCTCCTTGATACTATTCTTCCGAGTAACAGCTGTGAACAAAACTGGGATCAGTATCTCAGTGAAGAAAGAAAAGTTGGTCAAAGGATTGTCTAAACCCCTACCTTCAGGTATTGGAGTTAAGACATGAACATGCTCAAAGCCTATATGAGGATGTCCTTCGAAAGTATCTAGGGTATGCTTAGTCGGGACCACTCGTTCACCGTGTTTTTTAGATTTTTCCTGAAGGATTTTAATGGCATTCCCACACACAAACCAGTCTGGAAAAGGGGGGCTTAAAGCCACACCAAAGTCAGCACTAGGTAGTGGAGGAAATTTTGGAGGATTAAGTTCAAAAGCCACTTTATAACATAGTTCAGGTCGAACAGACGTGGGCAATTTCAACTTATCCAGTTTAGCATAAAACTTTTCACGTAAAATAATCGCATCTTTACGAACGGTCCGACTAAGATCATCAGACCTGTAGATAGTTTCAAAGAATTTTTGAAATGCTTGGATTTCTGTAATGTGAGTCGAAGTACCTTTATGGAAGTTTTCCTGCACATCAGCAAAAGCTTCAGTTAGTTCTTGAGTAAGGCTCTCAGCATCGAAGATTTCCGTAGTGTTGTAATCTGTCCACCATTGATGAAAATCTATGGTAGAATAAAAAGCAGGTTCGAGAGAGACGGGGGATAGAGTGGTGATGCCAACATATTTGGAGATTTTTTATTCATATTCATCTTCAGCTAAATGTAGAGTATGTAGGAACATGTGATTCCTTTTGTCATACAAGCATTTTGGTTTAAGTTGAACCAACCCAAATTGTCTCGAAACCAGATTTGATTGATAACAAAGGAGACAATAGTGACTTTTTGAAGATCGAAAACGGTGGTATAACAGCTTAGGGGTAAGAAAATCCTCCCAAATGACCATGGATTCGGCTTGGTGGTCGGAAGAAGTTGCCGGAAATTCTCAAGTAAACCATTCAGGACCTACCTTTCTTGTTACAAAGGGGGCCATAGACGGACTAAACTGGTAACGTTTAGCGAATATCATCACATACGCTAAGAAGCTTTCCTGAAGTTTTCCCGTTTCTTCTTTTGGAGTAAGGTAATCTAATCTGGTTCCTTCCACTGTTCGATTCTTTATAGCTGTATCTTCTTCGTCGACAACACCTTTGTATGGGAGGTGAGCCTCAAAAGTGGCATTAAGCCATAATTGCAACAACCAGAAAGGACCAGCAAAAAGAAGGGATCGTGTCTTATAGTTTTTTATAAGATCTTTTGCTTCACCAAGGTTTTCATAGAGAAATCCTAGAATTAGTTGGCTTAAGTTTAGCTTTTTTCCGGCATTTATCTGATTAGCCATACAGAGATATCTCTTTGCTACTTGGATAGACCTAGAACAAAAGACACATCTCGAAAGCCATAGTGCTAGAAATGCAATGTGTTCTTCATCAGTAACTTCCGTAGTCGTTTGAACATGGTACCTTTGAATGAAAGCAGTATAGGTGATTGTTGCTTCATTGAACTGGATGGTATCAGTATCCATGAAATTGGGGTCGTAGAGTTCCCCAGTTGGTCGAAGTCCGGTAATGGAAGCTATATCGAAAAGAGTAGGAGTAATCATTCCGCAAGGAAGGTGGAAGGTATTGTGAGACGCATCCCATAAATGTACTGATGCTACTAGCATGGTTTGGTTATGCTCTAAACTTGTTTTAGACAACTGAATTAGGTCATAAATCCCTAATTCTTTCCAAAATGAAGCCTTTTGCTTTTCCACTTTAGCTAGCCAAGCGTAATACAATTTAGGATCTTTTGCCAGAGGGATTGACCTAAAGACTTTCACGAAATTGGTTACATAGTTTAACCTAATTTTCTCTAAGAAGCATAGATAGCGCGCGCCTCTGCAGCATTTGGGTCTGGAATGTGTTCTTGATTCTATATATGTGTAGGATTTTGAAATGTTTGAATAGGTTGAAGAGCATTTGAAGAAGACGCCATGAGTAAATTTGATTTGAGGAAAGGATTGCACGAGGCCAAAGAGGATTTTTCTTTTTCTGTAATGAACGCAGGAGAATAGAAGTGAAAGTTATGTGAGGATAGATGTTCAAGTATTTAAAGGTTTAACGGAAACCCTTTCAAATCTTTTGGGTAAAAGTTAAAAGACACGCAGCATGCATTGATTTAATCCAACGGTGGTCGAACAGTTATTAGCCTTACTCCTAATATATAGGAGTAATGATCATGATGTAATGACAGAACGTGGGAATGTAAGTTCTGAGAAGACATCTTTGAAAATGACAAGACGTTTTGAAAGCAGAATCATAAATGTTTATGACGTTAGTCAGTTGTCTTGGAACTTAAAAAAAAAAGTGAGTAAAACGAAATCTCGTCATAACAAGAAACGCCTATTTCTCTTGTTTTCGAAACAAGCATTTACTAGGGGCAATTTGTTGGCTGGAGATTTCGTTTAGAGGAACTATTCTTTGAAGGATTAGAATTCGAAGGAAGATGGTTACTGATGACCATTTTTGAGATTAAAAATGGCTACTGATGGCCATGTTTCGAGGATGTTGTTTAAGTTAGAGTGAAGATGGTTAGAATCAAAGCTAATTTGAGATGAATTATCTTTAAGACTTAAACGCTTTGCGAAATGTGAAGGGTACTGAAGCTTAACGTAATTTCGTAACATTCTCGGCTATGATCATATTGCCACGCGTCGAAGAGGATTCAGGCGGGAGGATTTGAATTTCGAAATAGTCTGTATAACCGAACAAAGACAGATGGCATCCCATGGATTCTTATAAGCAACATGGCATCAGATTAATGTAGGACCGTTAGGGTCGAAATTAGTATAAATAGGGGTCTTAATGTTAGGATTTTGTATGTTCATTTTGTACAAATCACTCACAAATCACTTTAGTATCAAGTGTTCAGAGAAGGAGTTCGCTGAGAAATGTACGTATGACACCAACACCATTTTAAATACAGTTGTATCTTCCTTTATTCGAATATCTTTTCAATTCCTTTATATTCTTGCACTTTCTAGCACGTTATATTCTTGCACTTTACATTTTTGCAGTTTACACGCTTTTATTACGTTTTATTTATGTTTTCTTTGTCGAAAGTCACATTGACATGTATAACAAGTGTTGTTTCGAGTGAATAGTCATATGATCATATCACATACAAGTTTTCTTGAAGTCAAAACAAACAAATAACAAATATGAATCAAATCATATCGAAAGACAATTGTTTGACTATGTCTTAGGATCAATCTAGTCGATCCTGCGAGTAACCAAAGTATATTTTATAGTTTGAGGACTAGCGTTTGTTTACCAGAAATCACCGTAAACAAGTGGCGATACCCCACGATTTTGAAATTGATTGATATAATGAGAGCTTTTCTGTGTGAGAGAGCTAGTGGCATACTCGTTGATTTCCACCCGAGTTGGAGCCCTTCTTTCATTTGCGATGCAAAGAACTCATTTGTTCTCATGCTCAAGATCAATGGCTGAGTATTTATCTCCGACGACAATTAAGTGTTTATTCGCTTTTTAAAATCGTTTTTCCCTTTTAAGCGGAACTACATTAGCTCTGACTTCTCCATTGCACCGAGGAGGTATGTAGGCACAAAGCTTAATGCTTTGCCGAGCTTATTTTAAAATAAAACAAACTCTCTTTTTTAGCACACACGACACAAATTTTCAAAAAGGTTCCTGTGGAATACCACAGATATGAGGGGTGCTTAAAACCTCCCCCTTGTATGATCAACACCCGTACCTAAGATCTCTTTCTTGTTTTAAACTTTGGGTTTTACGTTCTTTTCCCTTTTCCTTTGGAAACAATAAAGCGAGGTGGCGATTTCAAACGAAATAATGAGTCGAGTCAATCCTATAGCTTTGGTCCCAGATTTTTCCCGCTACAGAAAAATGGCGACTTCACTAGGGATCCAGTTTTAAGTGTGTTAAGCCTATTTTTGTTTATCTGTGTGTTTTTATATGTATTTATTATTGTGTGCTTTGTTTGTTTTTCTTTCTTTTTTTTATGCTCGATGGTTCCTCTGTGATGAGATAAAGTCCTAACCCGGACTTTGGTGAGTAACTTGAGATAGGAGGTGGTAAGACCAATAGTTGCATGTCAGGAGCAATCCTTAACATGAGCATCATATGGTGGAACCCCAATCAGTGGAGGCCTCATGGAAGGTAGTAGATGTTGTTACGAACCATCGTAAGAATGCTATTACTTTCAATAGTGAGTGTCCGTAGAAGCTGAATGGCCTAGAACCCTTTTAACCCATCTAAGCCTTTTTAGTATGTAGCGTAGAAAGAAGTTCAAGTACCAATTTTAGGTTGTTGTCATGCGATGCTACGCTCAGATAAGGTCTATTTAGGAATACTATTGGCGCTCATGAGCAATTGTGCGAGCTGGTAGTATCCGATAGAAGATTGAAAACTCTGGGAACCTTTGTAGAACCCGCTCGGCATGTACAAAATTCCCTAGTACATACCTTTGTGGGTGGTTCATAACTTTGAATCCATGCTCGTGACGTCGAACCTTTGAACTTTGTTCGTGCGACCGTGTATGATGTTGATTGTGATTGATGCATAAACCATGCATCCATGCAATCATTTGATTTCCAAGGAACTCGTAGATCTTTCTTTGTAAACATCATAATTTTCATCAAACTCAATGGATCTTGGGTGTTGATAGGGTGAAAACTTTAATTCACCAAAATGGACGATTGATCTTGATGATTACTTGATCACTACTTTGATCCAATTTATGATTTACTTCCTTCATGCTTTAATGTTTACAAATTAATAACTTGAATTCCTCAAAAATCAAACAATAACAAAAACAACATTGCATTTGTATTGCATCATTTGCATACTTCATGCATTCATCCAGGTTGTCCAGAAAACTTATTCTTGTTTGTCTCCATCTTCAGAGTTATTTGTCTACTGTCAAACTGATTCTTTCATACAAGTACGGAACTAGAGCCAACGTCAGAAGAAGAATGGAATACCAAGAGCAACACAATGCAGAGGTCGGAATGGAAATTGACGAATTGAAGTCAGGCATGACCAAGCTAACTGAAATGCTGCAAGTTTTGATTGCTAGAGGAGAACCGCCTCAGAAAACTATCATTGTTGAAGTCCCAAGTACTGATGTTGACCCTCAAACTACTCAACAACCACCTTCTACATGGCCTGAGTTTGGTTTGCCACATTGTTACACTCCTCCCTATGAGAAGACTCCTAGTATTGGTCAATCTCCACAACTTCTGATTGGTCAGTCTTCAAATCAAGTTTTTCATGCTCCTATCTTCACTAAATTCCAGCCTATCATGCACACTGTTGCTCAACCTACTTATGTGATCCTCTATTTGAATATCAAGCTTCCCGTTCCCAGAATGGAAGTTAAGGAGATGCCAAAGATATTGAAGATGTCAAAGAGCAATATCAAATTTTAGAAAGGGGACTTAGAGCCATGGAAGCCAATGATTACTTTGGAGTTGCTGCTGAAAACATGTGTTTGGTTTCTGATGTTGTCATGCCTGCAAAGTTCAAGAATCCTGAGTTTGAGAAATATAAAGGGAACACTTGTCCAAGAAGCCATTTGACCATGTACTACCGCAAGATGGTTGCTTATACCAAGAACGACAAATTGCTCATCCATTGCTTTCAAGACAGTTTGAGTGGAGCTTCGCCGAAATGGTATATGGGACTTGAGAGTAATCGCATTCATTGCTTCCAAGATTTGACTGATGCTTTCATGAAACAATACAAGTACAATCTGGACATGGCACCTGATCACCGATAATTGCAAAGCATGTCTCAGAAAGAGAAAGAATCCTTCAAAGAATACGCTCAACACTAGAGAGAGCTATCTTCTTAAGTGGAGCCACCATTGGCTGAGAAAGAATTGACTGGAATGTTCATAGATACTCTCTCACCTTTCCATTGGGAGAATATGATTGGAAGTGTGTCTTCAAACTTCACAGAATTGGTTACCGTTGGCAAGAGATTTGAAGAAGGAATCAATAA
Organism: Vicia villosa; assembly: GCF_029867415.1. Classification (NCBI taxonomy): domain Eukaryota; kingdom Viridiplantae; phylum Streptophyta; class Magnoliopsida; order Fabales; family Fabaceae; genus Vicia; species Vicia villosa. The sequence goes on along the minus strand of NW_026705439.1, from coordinate 205,081 downwards.
TGGGAAAGTTACTCATGTTGCTGAATCTTCTGGTGGAGCAAAGAAACCTTATGGAAACTTCCAGAAGAAGAAAGAGAATGAGACTAATGTTGTGTCAGATGACAGAAGAAGATCTCGTCATAGACCTCAAAATGGTGATCAGCCATATGTAGCCGCTGTTTCTCCTGTGCAAGTTCAAGTTCCCCAACCTCGGGCTCCTAACTAGAATCATGATCGTGGTAGGACAACTTATGATCCTATTCCCAAGACTTACATTGAACTATATCCCGCATTGGTACGGAGAGGGTTGATCACAACAAAACCCATGCCTCGTCCTTGAAACCCTCCTTCAAATCCTTTGTTTATGAAACCGTGAACCTGACCACGTTACAACCTTTGAAAGACCTAATTGAAGCAAGGTTTGTTTGAAAGCATACTAAAACAAGGTTGCGTAAGCTGACTCCCATGATATTTGCCAATCATTTGTTTTGATATCGTATATTTGCTTTATTTTTCACTTTGAATGTCTTAACCTTTATGTTTTGACCAGTGATTCCATTTGCTTTACATCAATAACATTCATTCCAATAATGATTTTGATTTCAAAAATATGCTTTGAGCATTGCATTAAAATTACCATTCTTGAATGAACATTTTTGTTCGCAAGTAAGCACTCATCTTTTAGGAAGTTCAAACAGTCGAGAAACTTGATCAGTGATCCCATCTGGGGCATGTTATTTCAAGATCCTGTTGTTCAGATGTTCAGTCAAGATTTGTTGATCAAAATATCCTTTCAAGACTTATACTGCGGCAAGCCATCCCAACATGGATTTCAAGAATTGAAGCCATGATCAGTTCATCCCCAATAAAATTCAACTAAAGCCATGATCATTTAACTTGCAAAAGTCGGCTAATCAAGGGCAATCTTCCTCAGCAATCCCCAAGCAGTTTTATCAGTCCTCATCAGTTTGATACTGTTTTCAATGTGACAGAAGTTTGTTCAAGCAACTTCTTCCCAAGCAGAATTGGCAGAGTTCCCGTGTTGAGGAATCAGAGCTCCAATCTTGCCTCACAAAAGAGTCTCCATCAGTTATCACCAACATTTGCATTGCATTGATCATATATCATGCATAGAAAAATTCAACATCATGCATTGAAACAAAATTCATGCTCATTTATATTTTCCTAGGTCCTGTTGCTCTCAACATCTTACCTTGAGATCTAAGTCCAACTTACTTGGCACCTACCAAAACAGATTTATCCTTTTGGTTTATTTTGTATCTGTCTATCTAATGTTCTTACGAATATGTCTTGCTTGTTCTGATTTTTTCCAGAAACTTTATCACCTTTTTATCCAAATCCACTATGGGATGTCACAATTCCCATTAACATGTTTCTCACCTCAAAGCTACTATTGAATGATCTCCATGTCTTTGAGCGGGAATAACATTCTTTTCATCCAACGCCACTATTTGATGTTTCTTGAGTTTGTTTTTCATTTCCATACAATGTTTATTCTGGATGGCTACTCAGATTTTTCGAACAAGTTTCCTTTGTGTATTCAAAGACACTATTGAATCTCTCTGGTTTCTTTTCGTCCAAAGCTATTATTGGATGACTTCAATATCTTCGAGCTTGGTTAATTTTCCTTTCTTCCAATGCCACTCTTGGATGTTATCAGGTTGTTTTCCTTTCCATCCAATGCCACTCCTGGATGGCTCCTCAAATTTCCAAATTGGTTTCCCTTTTGTTCAAAGCTACTATTGAACGTATCTGATATATTTTCGGGTTCAGGTTTCCATTTTGCATTCAAAGCCACTATTGAATCTCTTTGGTTTCCATTTTGTCTAAAGCTACTATTGGATTGTTCTTGATGTTTTCCAGAGTTTGGATTCCTTTCGTTCAAAGCTACTATTGAACGTCGCTGCCGTATTTCCGGGTTTGTAGGTCTCCTTTTGCATTCAAAGCCACTATTGAATGTTGTTGGTCTCCTTCCATTCAAAGCAACTATTGGATGTCTCCGATGTTTCCTCAGAGTTTGGACCCTTTTCCAAAATTCATTCAATGCCACTCTTGAATGTCTTTGATGATTGGTGTCGTCTAATGCCACTCTTAGACGTTTCTACCCAATATGTTTGTGTTCCAGAGTTCATTCAATGCCACTCTTGAATATCTCTGATGATTTTCATCGTCTAATACCACTCTTAGACGTTCTCACTAAACTTTTAACCAGGGTTTAATCCCTCCCTTTCCAAGTATTACTGGATATTCCTTGTCACCCTCACAGATAACCAATAGTATATTGTTTCCCCAACTGCTCCTTTCATTCGAGTCTATCGCTCATTCCTTTTGTTTTCCCTAGTGGAGTTCCTTTCCCTCCCCGGGGGTGTCTTGTTCATCATATGCATTCATTAAACATTGCATTGCATCTTAGGTTCAAAAATTGTGTGTTTTTATATTTAAGTCTCTTCAATCTCGTCAAAATGAAGATTTACAATTATCGTATCTCTGGATCGAAGAAACTTAAATAGGGGCATCTATCATACCCCAATTTTGACCCTAAGATCATACATCAATTGCATTTTAATCATCAATCAAGAGCACTATTGTGAAGTTCTATTCTTGATATTGTGCTTATCTCTAAGGGGAATCATCAAGCACTTTTTAGATTTTTATTTGTTTTATACTAACTAAAATCCAAAAATATGTATTTTGTCTCTTTTGTTTATATTTTACAGGTAAAAGATTGGGCAAAAATCAAAACAATGCAAGAAAATAGATTTTTGAAGATTTCACTATGGAAATCGATTTACCCATGAGGGAAATCGATTTCCCTGAGGAGAAATTTAAAAAATATAAGGAGGGAAGCATGACATCATTTTGGCACCAATTTTCTTTGATCATTATTTGTCATTTTACCAATTTTCCACCTCACAAAAATTAATTCCCTTCATTAAACCCATTTTAACCTCATTTTACCATTTAAATATCAATTAAACACAAGTTAATTACCAAATTCAAAAAGACCAAATTGTCATTACTCTTGATCCAATTTTATAAATAGAGGCCTTGCCTCTCTCATTTCACAAGCTTGGAAAGCCAACAAAACCCTTGAAATTTCTCTCTTCATCCCTACCAAATTCACCAAAGCTTTTATTCTTTCATAAAGTTTGTGAGTCACATCTTGGACCTCAAAAACTTTGAGCTAAACCACCATCCATTTCACTCTTTTTTTCTTCAATTGTTAAGAGATCAAGATTTGTGTTGGTGATTCTTCAAGTAGATCTAAGTTTTGTTCAAGATTTGGTAATTTTCTTCATCATTTTTCATCTATCATAATGGGATTCTTTTCTGCTTGTGTTTGATGCTACATCGGTCCTATTTGATGTTGAATTGATGGAAATTCCGTGCTCCAATTGATATGTGACTATAAGGTGTTTATATGTTGGTATAAATCAAGTTTTCATGCTTCATAATTTTGTTTTTTTGAAAACTGTGCGCATGAAATCGATTTCCTCCAGAGGGAAATCGATTTCCACTCTATTTTTGCGCCAGATTTGAAAATCTGCACTCAGGAAATCGATTTCCTCCTTAGGTAAATCGATTTCCCTTGGGACAGAATGTGTTTTTTGCCTTTTTATGCTTGTTTTGGTTTCCTTCTTCCTCTACTTCATTAATATCATTGGATCTAGGATGTTGATAGGTTTGAAATGACCAAATCCATAATATTAGATGATAACACGATTTTATATCGTATATTTAGCTTAAAATCCATAGATATTTATAGCATTTTCCATTTATTATGTTAATTTATTATGATATTACGCGTATATTTGCTTTGTTTCAGGTTTTACACTTCAATTACGACTATTTGCGAAAAGGAAAGAAAATTGAGCTTAAATGACCAATATTTATGCCCAAAAGATGAAAAGGGAGTGCTGAAGTGAAAGAAGGGTGCAATTAAGGACCCAAAGGCCCAAAAGAGACGAACCAGCCCACAAAGGAACAAAAATGCGTAGCCCAAACCATGCAAGCAAGTGGAGACGCACGTCTCCACGTTCTCTTCTGCCACGTCACCAAGAGGAGACGCCCGTCTCCAACTGCCCCTAGATTCTCTCCACTTGAGACGCACGTCTCAAGTCTTCCTGAAGAAACGGAGACGCACGTCTCCACGCCCAGTGTGAAAAAATCCCCTCTTTTCACGTAACGTCACAGCAGACCCCCTCCTATAAATAGGACCTGCTATCTCACTTCCAAAGGGTCCGATTTCCTGCCAACGAAGTGCTGCCGAAATTGTACCGCGAACCGTTTTTCTTTATTCTGCTTTCATTCAACCGTTTATTTTCTCACAACGATTTCTACACTTGAAATTGTTGTGAACTTTTCATAGATCTAGCCTTACGTTAGATTTATCGTTTTATTTCCTTGTTTTTTATTTTCTGCCATTTAAATTCCGAAGAACAATCCAGCCAACCTGTGGTGGAAGTTCAGTACTTGAAGATCCAATTACCATTTATTTAATTCAGGTTTTTATTTACCGCCTTATTTATATTTATTTGAATGATATATTATATGCCATTTAATATGCTTATTATTATGAACCGAACCGATTTATGCATGTTTAACCGTATTAATATGTCTGGCTAAATTACTAAAGGTGTCGGTATGTAAAGAAAGTTAACCGTAGGGATCCGAAATAAATTGGCTTAATTATGTTTTATTAATTATCACTTGTTTTTGGTTTGTATGTCTAATTAATTAGTAAGTCTTAAAACCAATAGAGCAAAAGTTTGAGGGGTTAAGATGGTCAAAGGTTAAAATCAATAGAGCGAAAGTTTGAGATCTTTAACCAGATAGTAGACATAGGACATTAGTTTTAAGGATGGCGAAAGCGTATTAAAACTAATTGGGACTTATTTATTTTCAAAAATTGTTTTTACACTTGAGTGGGACGGCGAAAGCGTACGTTAGGGATATTAGCTTGCTCCGAGTCAACAGAGCGAAAGTTTGAGATTAGGAGATTTAAATAGATAACAACCTCATAAAATAGGCATTTTATTAATTACATTGTTTCCAAAAAGCTCTTCTAAAATCTAATGGGATGGCGAAAGCGTACATTAGGATTAGGATAGTAATCTGAATCAACAGAGCGAAAGTTTGAGACGAGGATTTTTAATCAATTGAATTAGTAAAGATTTTTAATTTAATTATGCAAAAGCCAATGGACCTTCGGATTACCTTAAGTTAAACGAAATACATACTGATACCTGTCTTTTATTATTATTCTTTATTTTCTCACAATCACTTTCCCTTAGGAACAATCGAAATTTTAGTACCCCTAGCTTTACATAGTAACCTTAGATAACGGTAGATCGATTCATAGTCCCTGTGGATTCGATATCTTTTAAAACTACACGACACGACTGTGCACTTGCAGTTATCAGATTTATAGACACGTAAAGTCGCGATCAAGTTTTTGGCGCCGTTGCCGGGGACTATTTAAGTCGATATCGTAACTCACTGTTACACCGTAGAGACTAGGACAATTCTTCCCTTTCTTTTTGAACGATTGTATGCCAAATACTCGTTCACAAGGAGGAGATTTAATACAACGAATTAACGAGATCGAACGTTTCATTAACGTCAAACGTCGAGCTCGCAATCTTCCCGAAGTAGACCCAATTCCGATTAATCAGGAATTGATTTTTACTGATCAAACGAATCAATTCACCCCAAAGTTAGAGATGGCTGCTCTTCGTCCTCTTAGAGAATATGCCGCTCCTTCGCGCGCTGAACCGCACTCAAGCATCGCACCACCTGCGATTGAGGCGAACAATTTCGAACTGAAACCTTCACTGGTCCAAGCTGTTCAACAGAATCAATTCTCTGGAAGCCCTGTAGACGACCCTAACCTCCATTTATCTGTGTTCGTGCAATATGCCGACACTGTCAAAGCTAACAACGTTAGTTCCGAAGCTATTCGATTACGTCTCTTTCCTTTCTCCTTGAGAGATAGAGCTAGAGCGTGGCTTCAATCCCTGCCTTCGAACTCCATAACCACATGGGACGAATTGAAAAGAGTATTCTTAGCGAGATATTTCCCGCCTAGCAAAACTGCTATGCTCAGAGGTCAAATCAACGGATTTACCCAGAAAGATAACGAATCACTCTTCGAAGCTTGGGAACGTTATAAGGACATGCTTAGACTATGCCCTCATCATGGACTCGAACCATGGCTGATCATCCATACTTTCTATGGTGGTCTCTTATATAACACTAAAATGACTATAGATGCCGCTGCTGGCGGAGCATTAATGGACAAGCAACATGATGAAGCATATAACCTCATAGAGAACATGGCACAAAACCATTACCAATGGGGTGGAGAACGAGCCGCTCTAGAGAAAGCCCAAACCAAAGGAGGAATGTACGAAATAAGTGGTATAGACCGCGTTAACGCGAAAGTAGACGCTTTAACTCAAAAGATCGAGAACTTAACCGTCACTCCATCAGCCACCGCTGCTGCTGTAATACCTAACTGCGAGATCTGTGGATTGACTGGACATGTAGTTGCCAAATGTCAACTCTTGACTGGAACCCCATCTGATCAAGTAAATTATGCTCAAGGAAACCATTATTCTAACACGTACAACCCTGGATGGAAGAACCATCCGAACTTTTCCTATAAAAACAACAATGCGTTGTACGCACCTGGACAAGCACCTGCTGTACCACCTGGCTACCAAAAAGCGCCTGTAGCTGCTCAAAACACTCCTAGGAAGTCAAATCTAGAAATCATGATGGAAAACTTTATAGCTTCCCAACAACAAACCAACAAAGACTTCCTGAATCAAAATATTCACAATAGCGAGCAACTAAAACAACTATCGAACAAAGTAGATGCTTTAGCTACGCATAACAAAATGCTTGAAACTCAAATCTCACAAGTAGCTCAACAACAAGCACCTACCGCTGCCCCTGCTGGCACGTTTCCTGCTCAACCACAACCTAATCCTAAAGGACATGCGAACGCAATAACACTACGAAGTGGAACGAATTACGATGGACCCGTTGATCCTCGAACTCAAAACGTACCCATGTCACAACAAGAGCCAAAGGAAACCCAAAAGACACCAAATGATGACCAAACTGCTAAGACTAAAGAGAACCATAACGAAGTGGAATCTGAAAAGGAAAAACCTTATGTTCCACCACCACCTTATAAGCCGCCAATTCCTTATCCTCAAAGATTAGCTAAATCAAAAACCGAAGCGCAATTTAAGAGATTTGTAGAACTTCTGAAGCAATTAAACATAACCATACCATTCACAGAAGCCATAACTGAAATGCCTTCGTACGCTAAATTCCTAAAAGAAATCTTATCGAACAAAAAGAAACTAGAGGATAACGAAACTGTGACGCTTACCGCTGAATGTAGTGCTATCATCCAAAACAACATGCCTCCAAAACTGAAAGACCCTGGTAGTTTCTCTATACCCTGCGTAATAGGTAAAACCATTATAGAGAAAGCCTTGTGCGATTTAGGAGCTAGTGTTAGTTTGATGCCTCTTTCAACCTGTAAGAAACTAAATCTAGGTGAGCTTAAAGCAACGAGAATGTCTCTTCAACTAGCAGACCGTTCAGTAAAATATCCTGTAGGAATGTTAGAGAATATCCCTGTTCGTGTAGGTCAATTCTACATCCCGACTGATTTCATCATTATGGATATCCAAGAAGATTCTAACATCCCGATCATATTAGGAAGACCATTCTTAGCAACCGCTGGTGCAATTATAGACGTAAAGCGAGGAAAGCTTACTTTCGAAGTAGGAGAAGAGAAAATAGAATTTATCCTTTCCCAATTCCTAAAAGCACCTTCTATAATTGACACATGCTGCTTTGCTGACATAATCGACGAGTGTGTTAATGAAATACAATCCGAGCCAAACAAGGAAACCGAGATCATAAAAATTCCTATGCCACCAATCCTTGAAGATGACAACTGGCGAGGGGAATATCAAGATAACCACTTGAGTGAATGCTTGGCACTTACTCCTCATCCTATACCTGGACCGAAGAAGCCTGCTATAGAACTAAAAACACTGCCTACCGATCTTAGATACGAATTCCTTGACGAAGACCAAAACTGACCAGTTATAGTAAACGCCAACTTAGGACAAACCGAGACTGTAAAATTACTTACTGTCCTAAGAAAATACCCAACCGCTTTAGGATATAACATATCAGATTTGAAAGGAATAAGTCCTTCCCTCTGTATGCACCGCATAATGCTCGAAGACGACTGTAAAACATCTAGAGAACATCAAAGGCGGATAAATCCTATTATGAGTGATGTGGTTAAGAAGGAAATCCATAAACTACTAGAAGCCGGAATAATATATCCTATATCCGATAGTAAATGGGTTAGCCCTGTTCACGTCGTACCAAAGAAAGGTGGAGTTACTGTAATCACTAACGCTAAAGGCGAATCTGTAGCACAACGTACCCAAACTGGATGGAGAATGTGCATTGACTATAGGAAGCTAAACAAAGCTACTCGAAAAGACCATTTCCCTTTACCTTTCATAGATCAAATGCTCGAACGCCTAGCTAAACACTCGCATTTCTGTTATCTGGATGGATACTCTGGATTTTTCCAAATTCCTATCCACCCTGACGACTAAGAGAAGACCACATTTACCTGTCCTTATGGTACATTCGCCTATAGACGAATGCCTTTTGGGCTTTGCAATGCACCCGCGACCTTCCAAAGATGCATGATGGCAATATTTGCCGACTTCCTAGATGGAATAATGGAGGTCTTTATGGACGACTTCTCTGTTTCTGGAGGAAGTTTTGAAGCATGTTTAGCGAACCTTGAGCTGGTACTTAAACGATGCGTAAGCGTAAACCTAGTCCTTAATTGGGAAAAATGCCATTTCATGGTTCGACAAGGAATTGTACTGGGACACATCGTATCTGATAGAGGGATCGAAGTTGATAAAGCCAAAATTGAAATTATCGAAAACCTTCAACCTCCCAAAACCGTTAGAGAAATAAGAAGTTTTCTAGGACACGCTGGTTTTTACCGACGTTTCATTAAGGATTTCTCTAAAATTACAAAACCGTTAACCGAACTATTAATGAAAGACGCCGAATTCATCTTTACCGATAAATGCACTGAAGCATTTCATACACTTAAACAAGCATTAATGTCTGCGCCAATTATGCAACCTCCCGACTGGAATGAACCTTTCGAAATCATGTGCGACGCGAGTGATTATGCTGTAGGAGCCGTTCTAGGGCAAAGGAAAGATAAGAAACTACATGTCATTTACTATGCAAGTAGAACCCTAGACGAAGCTCAAATGAATTATGCCACGACAGAAAAAGAATTATTAGCTGTCGTATTCGCATTAGACGAGTTCCGTTCTTACCTGGTAGGAGCCAAAATAATCATATACACTGACCACGCCGCCATTAGGTACCTCCTAACTAAAAAGGACGCCAAACCAAGACTTTTGAGATGGATCTTGTTACTACAAGAGTTCGACCTGGAAATTAAAGATAAAAAGGGCACTGAAAACGTCGTAGCAGATCACCTCTCTCGATTGGAAAATCTAAAACCCGAAGAAGTACCAATTGACGACGATTTCCCTTATGAAAGACTCATCGCTCAATTAGAAGCAAATGAATTTGAACCATACCATCCAAACGCTGAAACCAACATATTAGCTGAAATAGTTTTAGCCCGATCTAACACACCTTGGTATGCAGATTTCGTAAACTACCTAGCTGCTGGTGTGCTTCCTCCTGATTTAAGTTATCAACAGAAGAAGAAATTCTTCCACGACCTAAAACATTACTATTGGGACGACCCACTCTTGTTCAAAAGAGGCCCCGATGGAATCTTTAGACGTTGTGTACCCGAAGAAGAAATAGGAAGCATAATTACACACTGCCATTCTGCACCGTGTGGAGGACACCATAGCACATCTAGAACCTGCGCCAAAATCCTTCAATCTGGACTTTTCTGGCCTAACCTGTGGAAAGACGTTTACTTTGCTGTAATAAACTGTGATAGATGCCAACGAACCGGAAATATTTCGAGACGTGATGAAATGCCTCAAAAAGGCATTCTTGAAGTAGAAATATTTGACGTCTGGGGGATAGACTTTATGGGTCCATTTCCATCATCGTTTGGAAATCAATATATACTCATAGCCGTCGATTATGTTTCAAAATGGATAGAGGCTATCGCCTCTCCTACAAACGATACACGAGTAGTCACTAAACTCTTTAAAAACGTCATATTTCCTAGGTTCGGTGTACCAAGATTGGTAATTAGCGATGGTGGTTCTCATTTCATTTCAAGAATACTCGAGAAACTCCTTCGAAAATATGGAGTAAATCATCGAATAGCTACACCATACCATCCACAAACAAGCGGACAAGTAGAAGTATCTAACCGCGAAATAAAACAAATATTGGAGAAAACTGTTGCTATATCTAGGAAAGATTGGTCAACCAAGCTAAACGAAGCTTTATGGGCTTATAGAACAGCTTTCAAAACTCTAATAGGAACTACCCCTTTCAAACTCGTTTATGGAAAATCATGCCACCTACCGGTAGAGTTAGAACATAAAGCCTATTGGGCCATTAAAAACTTAAACCTAAACTACATTGCCGCTGGTGAGAAACGACTTCTTGACATAAACGAATTAGAAGAACTTAGACAAGACGCTTACGAAAACGCCAAAATCTATAAAGAACGAACGAAAAAATGGCACGACAAGCGTATATCTAGGAAAAATTTTAGCATAGGCGATAAAGTACTCTTATTTAATTCTAGACTAAAATTATTTCCTGGTAAGTTACGATCTAGATGGTCTGGCCCTTTCGAAATAACTAACATATATCCGAGTGGAGCGATAGAAATCAAAGGAGAAACCGTAAAGCCTTTTGTCGTAAATGGGCAACGTCTAAAGTATTACCATCATCTCGAACACGATGAAAACATCGAAGTTTTTAAACTTGACGAGCTGCCCGCTCATTCGAAATAATTTTCTATTTTAAAATCGTCGAGCTTACGACATAAAACAAAGCGCTTGGTTGGAGACAACCCACATTTATTTATTCTTCTATTTTAATTTATTAAACTTTAATTTTTCTAATCTTTTATTTTTATTTTTTTATTTTAAAACTCTATTCTATTTTTAATCTTAGTTTTAATCATTTCTACTTTTTCATGCATCTTATAATAATTATTATAATTATAACTACTATCTTAATTTGAGAAAATATTTCCTTTATAATTATATTTATTATTATAACTTGTTACCTAATTTTATTTTTTAATTTTTATTTTATTTTAAATAAACACTAGCCTAGTTCTAACCTATCTTAATATTTTCAACTTCTAGGTTTTTCAATTAACTACTAACTACGATGCAAGGAGTTGATAATATGGAAGTTGTGTTCCGTGGTAGAGGACAAGAAGCAAGATTCAATAAGCTGGCTGAAAGACAAATAGATCTGACTTGCTACCCTGACCATCCGACTCTGATACGACTTGGCATCCAAGAAAGCGTTTTGCACCTGTTAAACCAAATCGGTTGGACCGGTTACCACTTGTTCCGCAAGTTTAGTACCTACCGGAAACTCACTTTGGAATTTTTGAGCTCACTGACCTATCTTCCAAACAGTGGACAAGGACTGAAGAAAGGAGTCATCCTTTTTCGACTCTTTGGAATGGAATTCAATTTTTGCATGGGAGACTTTGCTAAAATGTTAGAACTACCTCATGGACCCGATGCATACGCCAAAGTAGCTGAAGAAAATCTTCCATACTGGGAGCTGGAAAAATTCTGGGGGAAAATCACTGGAAATGATAACCCTGAAGAGAATGAATTTCACTCCGAGAATATCCACAACCCTGCTTTCCGCTACTTTCACAAGATCCTTGCTCACTACATTTTTGGAAAGCCTGATAATGTCACTGAAGCTACTAGTGAAGAGTTATTTATCATGTTCTGCTCCTCTCAGAATCGCCCGGTCAATGCCATCGCATTCATGCTAACAAACTTCGAGCGCATCACGCAAGACGAAGTTTCACCCATTAGGATCGGCGGATTTGTCACTATGATTGCTAATGCCATAGGAATGAGAGTACCTTTGCTTAGATTGACACCTCATGGTACCCATACCTCTATGGACATCAATTTCTGCTTTAATCGAGGTATCATCGGTAACCTTGGACCTAATCGGTTTGAATTGCTCATTGATAACAAAGTTTGGTATCAGTTCACCTTACCGAATCCTAGGACGAGTGTGCACAACCCTGCCAACTGGCTTTACTATGGTCAGATTCCTGAGAGAGAGCCCTCACCTGAAACTCCTCAAGCTTATGAACATTTTGATGAGGAAATGCCTGCATCTGAATCTGAACCTGAAACACCGCCTGGATACTATGAACCTTTACCTGAAGATGAACCGATTCCTGACTATGAACCTTTACCTGAAGATGAACCGATTCCTGAGTATGAACCTTTATCAGAAGACGAGCCTATACCCGAGTACGAGCCTGAGACTCCTTCTGAAGATTCTGCTGATGATTACACTGTTGACATGACTGATGTCGAACTCGAGCCACAACAACCCGCTGCGTCCACCGCATCAGTAAATCAAAGGATGCCTAATCTGAACACGCACGAACAAGCAATCACTACACTGCAACAAGATGTACAACATGTGCGCAACGAGCTTCAAACTTTGCAAATGCATTTCTTCGATTTCATCGACACCGTCATGTGAAGTCAAGATTAAATAAAGAACTTTGTTTTTTGATGAAGACAAATCTCTAAATAACAAGAAGGCAAAGATGAGTTGTTAAAATATCAATGATCAAGGCTTTGGAATCAAGCTTGCACTTCAAGAAGGTATAATGACTATAATTACATTCTCTAAAAGTCTTAGATGCTCAAAAAATCAACCAACCATTGCATAGACCATCCATGATAATAGCAAACATTTGCAAAATCTTTTATTCAAGTTTTACACTGGGTAAATCGATTTACTATAACATGAAATCGATTTGCCACTGTTTTAAAACTTTTCCAGAAGCAAAAATTCCCTTTTTGCACTATGGAAATCGATTTACCTAAAGAGGAAATCGATTTCCCACTGAGTGTTTTTGAAATTTTGTTAACGTTACATGCATGAAATCGATTTCATGCTAAGGGAAATCGATTTCCCCTGTACGTTTTTTGAAAAACAGCAGCATTTCATAGCACCTTTCCACACACCTTTTCATGGAAACATTTCCTTGAATCTTGGCAATTGTTCATGAATTATCTACAGAAACTTATGATATTTCAAGGGGTGTTATGAACATCTATATATACTCAAAATTTCAAATTCATTCTTCACCTCTTCCAATCAAAAACTCTTAGAAATTTTCAGAAATTCACATTGTTATTCTTCAATCTTTTTCAAGATATTTTCTACACACTTTCATATCATCCAAATCAGAAAATATTTTGAGCAATCTATTACTTTAAAGAATTGTGAATTATTATCATTGGAAGGGAAGATCAATCAAGTGATTGATACATTGTTCTATTATTCAAACTCTTATACAAAATCAAATACTTGTTGTATTCTTGTTATCCAGGATTGTTGGAAACAAGTTAGACACTTTGAGAGGATTGTTCTCATAAGTGGTCTTAGTGAAAAATCCAAGAGGATTGTTCTTGGTCCAAGAGGATTGTTCTTGGTGTTTGGTTAGGCTTGTACAAGATACCAATTATATTGAAATCTCTTACCGCGTAAGGGGACTGGAGTACTCTCGGTTTGTGAGGGGAACCAGGATATATCCTTGTGTCATTTATTTTTCTGCACTTTACATTTTTAGTAACATCACCATAAACCAGAAAAATAATCACTTTACACCATAAAACCGAAAAAGTTATAAAGTACCTAATTCACCCCCCTCTTAGGCATATCTGATACTTACATTTGGCATCAGAGCAAGTTATAGGTAACTTGTTCCTAAAGATCCAGAATGGCTTCCGCAAATCAAAGACCGGTTTTCAAAGATGGTGGTTCTAACAACAAACCTCCATTGTTTTGTGGTGAATATTTTGACTTTTGGAAAATCCAAATGAAGGCTCATCTAGAAGCACAAGGAGAAGAAGTTTGGGAGGCTGTCCTACAAGGTCCTCATGTTCCTACAACGGTCGTTAATGGTGTTGGATCGGAGAAACCTAAAGCGTCATGGGATGATAATGATAGAAAAAGGGTTCTTGCTGACAAAAAGGCGATCAGTCTTCTTCATGGTGCTCTTAGTATGGATGAATTCTTCCGAATATCAACATGTACAACATCAAAGGAAATTTGGGATACTCTTGTAGAAACTCATGAAGGTACCGCTGAAGTTAAAAGATCAAGGTTGAATACTTTAAGCCAAGAGTACGAACTGTTTAGAATGAAGCCCGGAGAAACTATTCTCGATTTGCAAAAACGATTCGTACATTTGACAAATCACTTTAAGGCACTTGGTAAGACTCTTACTACCGAAGAACTTAATCTTAAAGTGCTCAGATCCTTAACTAGAGAATGGCAACCGAAAGTAACAGCGATATCCGAGAAAAAGAATCTATCTAGAATGACTTCCGCAACATTGTTCGGTAAACTTCAAAAATATGAGACGGAACTTGGAAGATTAGAAAAGCATGAAAACTTAGAGAAGAAATCCAAAGGCATTGCATTAAAGGTAGATTCAAAGGAAAGCAAAATGAAAGATACATCGGATGAAGATGAAAACTTCATGCTTCTTGTAAAAAGGTTAGGCAAATTTTTTGGTAATAAAAATAATATTGATAATGCTAACTTTGTCAAAAGGAAGAAATTCTCAAAGCATAAGGATAAAGAAGCATCCACTTCATCACAAGAAGTAACATGCTATGAATGTGGGAAACAAGGACACATAAAGCCGGAATGTCCAAAACTTTCTAAGAAGAATGGATTCAAAGGCAAGAAGGAATTCAAAAAGAAAAGGGCCTACATAGCATGGGAAGATAATGAAGTAAGTTCTTCATCGGACTCCGATAGTGACGAAAGTGCAAATCTAGCATTGATGGCATCACACCACTCCGATGATGAAGAAGGCGAGGTTAGTTACGATGATTCTCTTTTTAATAATGGTGCACAAGGTGCAATAAATGAATTGTTAAATGAGTGTAAAATTCTCTATAAAACTATCTCATCTCAAAAGAAGATAATATCATCTTTAGAAGAGAAGGTTAAGATAATTGAAGAAGAACATAAAAATGACAAAGAAAAAATGATTAGTGCTCAAGAAGATAATGTTGCATGCAAGAATTGTGAATCACTTTCCTTCCAAATTGTCCAATTAAAACGTGTTTTAGAAAGATATGAAAAAGGGCAAATTGGATTGGAAAATGTTCTTAGCACACAAAGATACTCCAATGATAAGAGCGGACTTGGTTTCTCTAAGTTTGATAAACCAACATCCAACAAGACTATCTTTGTCAAAGCTAGTAACCAACCAATTCAAGAGAAAGTGATCAAGCCTAAAGTAATGCAACATTATCCTAAAAGGAAGAACTTTATTAAGAAGGAATCTTATCCTCCTAGATATAGAAGTAACTTTGAACCTACTTGTTTTTATTGTGGTATTATTGGTCACACACCCAATGCTTGTTATGTAAGGAACTTTAGTGTTCCTAGTGGACATTATGTATGGGTAAAGAAAGGAACTAACTATGATGGACCCAAAGCCATTTGGGTACCTAACAAAACTTAATTTGTTTTGTAGGTATGCTTGAAGACCACTTCAAACCTATGGTATCTAGATAGTGGTTGTTCAAAGCATATGACGGGTGACTTAAACCAATTTTCAGATCTAAAGTTAAAGGCCAAGGGTTTTGTCACTTATGGAGACAACAATAAGGGAAGAATCCTTGGAAAAGGCAAAGTTGGTGCACCACCTTTCACATCCATTGAAGATGTTCTTTATGTTGAAGGACTAAAGCATAATCTTCTAAGCATTAGCCAACTTTGTGACAAAGGCTTCAAGATCAAATTCACTAAGGAAGAATGTTTGATCATCGATGAAGTCACCAATGAGGTAAAACTCAAAGGTACAAGAATTAATAACATTTTTATGATTTCTTTAAATGATTTATCTTTGAAAGTAAAATGTCTTTTGGTAAACAATAATGAATCATGGTTATGGCATAAAAGAGCAGCCCATATTCATATGGATCATTTAAATAAATTAACCAAACATGATCTTGTTATTGGCCTACCGAAGATAAAGTTTGTCAAAGATAAATTATGTGATGCATGTCAAAAGGGAAAGCAAACCAAATCATCTTTCAAACCAAAGAATGTGGTGACTACAACAAGACCACTTCAATTGTTGCATATGGATCTATTTGGTCCATCAAGGACAAGAAGCTTCGGAGGTAATGTATACGCTTTAGTTATTGTTGATGATTATTCTAGATATTCTTGGACTTTGTTTCTTGTGCAGAAAAGTGATGCTTTTAGAGCCTTTAAGAAGTATGCAAAACAAATCCAAAATGAAAAATCATTAAAGATTGTATCCATAAGAAGTGATCATGGTGGAGAGTTTCAAAATGCATCATTTGAAGAATTTTGTGAAGAACATGGTATCTCTCATAATTTTTCAGCACCAAGAACTCCACAACAAAATGGAGTAGTTGAAAGGAAAAATAGGTTTCTAGTGGAACTTGCAAGAACAATGCTTAGTGATGCAAATCTTCCTAAATATTTTTGGGCGGATGCGGTTAGTACGGCATGTTATGTTGGAAATCGAGTAATTATTAGACCTATCTTAAAGAAGACTCCATATGAACTCTTCAAAGGAAGAAAGCCAAACATTGCTCACTTTCACATTTTTGGATGCAAGTGCTTTGTTCTAAACAATGACAAAGACAATCTTGGTAAGTTTGATGAGAAATCCGACGAAGGTATATTTCTTGGTTATTCTCTTTCTAGTAAAGCATATAGAATTTATAATAAAAAAACTTTAACTATTGAAGAATCCATGCATGTATCTTTTGATGAGACTAACACTTCCAAAGAAGAAATAGTTGTTTGTGATGATGATGATCCTTTAGATTTACCCTCGGAAGAACTTTCAAATGATACAATTGTGAAGGCACCGGAAGTTCAACAAGAAAGTGTTCAACAAGAAAGTGTTCAACAAGAAAGTGTTCAACAAGAAAGTGTTCAACAAGAAAGTGTACAACATGAATCAAACACCAATGATCTACCAAAAGAATGGAGAACTCATAGAGATCATCCTATTGATAAAGTTATTGGTGATATTAGTCAAGGAGTTGCAACAAGATTAAATCTCAAAGATGCTTGCTTACACATGGCTTTTGTTTCTCAAATTGAACCTTCCAAAGTTGATGAAGCCTTTGGAGACGATCAATGGATAAATGCAATGCAAGAAGAATTAAATCAATTCGAGAGAAATCAAGTTTGGGAACTTGTTCCTAGACCAAGTAATAAACATATCATAGGTACTCGATGGGTATTTAAGAACAAACTTGATGAGAATGGTATAATTGTTCGAAACAAAGCAAGATTGGTGGCCCAAGGTTACAATCAAGAAGAAGGAATCGACTTTGAAGAAACATTTGCTCCGGTTGCAAGGTTAGAAGCTATTCGTCTTTTACTTGCTTATGCATGTTCATTAAATTTTCAGCTTTATCAAATGGACGTCAAGAGCGCATTCTTGAATGGCTACATCAATGCAGAAGTCTATGTCATACAACCCCCGGGATTTGAAGACTTCAAGAATCCTACACATGTCTTTAAGTTGAGAAAGGCTCTTTATGGCTTAAAGCAAGCACCAAGAGCATGGTATGATAGACTTAGCAATTTTTTGTGTGAAAAGGGTTTCGAAAAGGGTAAGGTTGATAAAACTTTGTTCATTAAGAAAATCAAGAGTAACACTTTATTGGTTCAAGTCTATGTTGATGATATCATTTTTGGATCGACTAACAAAGAAATGTGTGAGGAATTCTCATTGATGATGCAAGGAGAATTCGAGATGTCTATGATGGGAAAGATGAACTACTTTCTTGGACTACAAATTAAGCAACTCAAAGATGGAATCTTTATCAATCAATCCAAATATTGTAAAGAATTATTGAAGAAGTTTGATATGGATAATTGTAAAGCAATGAATACTCCAATGGGCTCCGGTACATATGTTGATCAAGATGAATCTGGTACTCCAATTGATATTACTAAGTTTCGAGGTATGATTGGTTCTTTATTATATTTGACGGCAAGCCGTCCTGACATAATGTTTAGTGTTTGTCTCTGTGCTCGCTTTCAAGCAAATCCAAAGGAATCACATCTTATGGCGGTTAAAAGGATCATGAAGTATCTCAAAGGAACGACCAACGTTGGCTTATGGTATCCAAAAGGTAGTGTTTGCAATTTAATTGGTTATTCTGACGCGGATTATGCAGGATGTAAAACTGATCGTAAAAGCACAAGTGGTACTTGTCACATTCTTGGAAATGCATTAATATCATGGGCTGGTAAAAAGCAAGCATGTGTTGCTCTTAGCACGGCCGAAGCGGAATACATAGCAGCGGGTAGTTGTTGTGCACAAATTCTTTGGCTTAAGCAACAACTTCGTGACTACGGACTTGATCTCGGATGCATTCCTCTTCGATGCGACAATACAAGTGCTATAAATATTACAAAGAATCCGGTCATGCATTCAAGAACCAAACACATAGACATTCGACATCATTTTCTTCGCGATCATGTGCTTAGAGGAGATGTTGAAGTCACTTTTGTAGATACTCATAATCAATTTGCAGATATCTTCACCAAGCCTCTTCCAAAAGAACCTTTTTACAAAATTCGAAGAGAACTTGGAATTTTGGATGAAAAAGACACATAGATTTCTCACTTCATGCTTCTCCGTCAAAAATTTCTAAGGTGCACATGGTGTCTCATCTAATCTTCTTACAAATGATTTCACAATGTCTCTACTTCTACACCATTCTTTTAAGTGTTTTAGATGTTTAAAATACATAAAAATATGTGAAAATTATATTTTTCTATGAGTAAATCGATTTCATGAAGTGGTAAATCGATTTACTACTGTAACAGTAGCTTAGTGTTTTGTGTTTTTCATTTTTTGGCTTGGGGAAATCGATTTGACCCCTGAGGAAATCGATTTGATGCTGTACGTATGCCTCTGTTTTCATTTTTTGTCTTGGGGAAATCGATTTCACCCCATGGTAAATCGATTTGATGCTGTAAGTTTGCTTCTGTTTGGGTTTTTTGACTTGGGTAAATCGATTTCACCCCATGGTAAATCGATTTCTTGCTGTATATTTTCAGATTTTTTTATGTTTGCTTCTTAAATGTTGGTCCAATAACATTGTCACACCTCCTCTCTCTCCCTCATAAAAGCAAAAAATGTGTCTCTCATCTCCTATAACCCTAGCAGCCGAAAATTGGTGAGTGGGTGCTCTCCAAAAACCCAAAATTTCCTCTTCTCCAAAACACTCTCAAACTCCATTAAACCTTATTCTCATCTTCAACAAACTTTCATCCATGTCTTCAAGAGTAAAGAGGAAAGCTTCAGCCACTGAGAAAGGGAAGAACAAAGCTTCATCTTCTTCCATAGATACTCCAAACATCTTCCATGACCATCCCTCAAAGGAATTAGAAAGGTACCAAAAGTTTTATCAATCAAAAATTGTTCAAACTCCAAAATATGGTGCACTCTCTACTTTTCCTACTCAATGTTTTAGTTTTCAAGAAACATTAACTTCATTAGGTTTGGGTCCTCTTATTGCATCCTCTGGACCATATTATCCGGATTTAGTTAGAATGTTCTATTGTAATATGCGTTCGGATAATAATAAGTTTGTTACAAATGTAAGAGGGAAAAACATAGTTTTGCATCCTAAGAAACTTGGTATAATTTTGGATATCCCTTATGTTGGTAGCTCTCTATATGATCCGGATATTGAAGAGTGGCAAGGATATCATAAGAGAGAATTTTATTTTGGCTTAAGTAGGATAACGGAAGAAGAATATAATGCTAAAAGGGTTGAAACTTCAAAAGATTTTTGGAGTGCTGGAAATTTTGCTATTAATGATAGATTGCTTCATTATGCTTTGGTCTATATCTTGCTACCTCGAAATGGCAATCATTGCAACATTACCGATATGGAAATGCAAGTATTATATGCAATCAAGAATGGTATCTCTCTCAATTGGTCTAGCCTCATTTTACACCATATGTTGTGTCACACTCAAAAGATTAAGTCTCTTCCATATGCTTGGTTCATAACTCGTATTTTGGAACATTTTGGGGTTTATTTTGATGATGTTGGTTATCATCTTATGGATACTAGAAGTCATAAGTTCTCTATTAAAAGTGTGGATAAGAGGATTGGTGTTCTTTATGATCCGGAAACACAAACAATTTCATATCTTAATAATGAAGGAAATCAAGCTAATGTTCAAGAAGATATTGGTCATGAAGAAGCCCAAGACAATATTGGTGATGAAGAAGTTCCTCCTCATGCTCAAGATGGTCCAAGTAATCAAGAGGTGATAAATTTTATGACTCAACAATTTGCAACACTCAACACCTCAATCAACAACCAATGGAACTCTATCAATGAATCCACCACAACCCGGATCAATGATTTTCGCTATGATGTGAATCAACAATTCTCTTACCTTTACTCTCATCTTCACATTCCACCATATGATCCAAATAACCCGGCTGTCCCTACTCCACTAGCTCCACCTATTCAAACTCAATTTCCATACCAAGGACCAAACTACTTCAACAACAACAACACCAACAATGAGATGGACCAATCTTGATATGTTGTTCTTGTTTGTTCTTTTAGTATTATGTCACTCTATGTTTCTTATATTGTTTATTTATGTTTCATGTTAAACTTCTTAAATTTTTATGTGGTTTGTAAGGTACTTGTTACCATAACTTTATTATCTTGTTTGTTCTACTTGTTTGAATGCATGTGTTTGTTATGATGAATGATGTTCTATTTGCCACTATTACTATCTTTCACCCATCTTTCCCTTCTTTTTGATAATGACAAAGGGGGAGAAAGGTGTTATACTTGTTTGTATGTTTATAAATTTCCTAAGGTACAAATGATACAAATTTCTCCAAGTAGCACAAGTACACACTAAGGGGGAGCTATATATCTTAGGGGGAGAAATTATTTCAAGAAATGTCAAAACATCAAGAGGATTATTTGTCATCATCAAAAAGGGGGAGAATGTGAAGTCAAGATTAAATAAATAACTTTGTTTTTTGATGAAGACAAATCTCTAAATAACAAGAAGGCAAAGATGAGTTGTTAAAATATCAATGATCAAGGCTTTGGAATCAAGCTTGCACTTCAAGAAGGTATAATGACTATAATTACATTCTCTAAAAGTCTTAGATGCTCAAAAAATCAACCAACCATTGCATAGACCATCCATGATAATAGCAAACATTTGCAAAATCTTTTATTCAAGTTTTACACTGGGTAAATCGATTTACTATAACATGAAATCGATTTGCCACTGTTTTAAAACTTTTCCAGAAGCAAAAATTCCCTTTTTGCACTATGGAAATCGATTTACCTAAAGAGGAAATCGATTTCCCACTGAGTGTTTTTGAAATTTTGTTAACGTTACATGCATGAAATCGATTTCATGCTAAGGGAAATCGATTTCCCCTGTACGTTTTTTGAAAAACAGCAGCATTTCATAGCACCTTTCCACACACCTTTTCATGGAAACATTTCCTTGAATCTTGGCAATTGTTCATGAATTATCTACAGAAACTTATGATATTTCAAGGGGTGTTATGAACATCTATATATACTCAAAATTTCAAATTCATTCTTCACCTCTTCCAATCAAAAACTCTTAGAAATTTTCAGAAATTCACATTGTTATTCTTCAATCTTTTTCAAGATATTTTCTACACACTTTCATATCATCCAAATCAGAAAATATTTTGAGCAATCTATTACTTTAAAGAATTGTGAATTATTATCATTGGAAGGGAAGATCAATCAAGTGATTGATACATTGTTCTATTATTCAAACTCTTATACAAAATCAAATACTTGTTGTATTCTTGTTATCCAGGATTGTTGGAAACAAGTTAGACACTTTGAGAGGATTGTTCTCATAAGTGGTCTTAGTGAAAAATCCAAGAGGATTGTTCTTGGTCCAAGAGGATTGTTCTTGGTGTTTGGTTAGGCTTGTACAAGATACCAATTATATTGAAATCTCTTACTGCGTAAGGGGACTGGAGTACTCTCGGTTTGTGAGGGGAACCAGGATATATCCTTGTGTCATTTATTTTTCTGCACTTTACATTTTTAGTAACATCACCATAAACCAGAAAAATAATCACTTTACACCATAAAACCGAAAAAGTTATAAAGTACCTAATTCACCCCCCCTCTTAGGCATATCTGATACTTACACGTCAATGCTCAGTTCGACGAAGTTTTCAAACACATTTATTCTAATGTGAACAACAATAGACGTGGCTAGATGTTATCGTATTAGACTATTAGATTATATTTCTAGTTTTAGCAATTTCTATTCCTAGATTAGATTTTCATTTTTCTGCACTTTTATTTTCTGTTTCTATTAACACTCAGTAGTGGTTTAATATTAAATACAAATTTCTTTTGATTACTACTGCTGTGTTATAATACACTGCTATTGACTGCTATATATATTTGCCTGGCTATCACTCTTTGCTGTTAATAGTATTAAAATTCGACACTGTTCTGAACTGATGGACAATTTATGGTATCTGTCAGCACTGTCTGGTCACTTGCATGCGTGACCCACCTGCCTGCAACAGGAGACACCCGTCTCCATCTTTGTGGGACCAGCAGAAACTATTCATGGGACAGGAGACGCACGTCTCCATGCTCTGCCCCAGCAGACTGACTGCCTGAGACGCACGTCTCCCAAGGCCAGCAGTCTGCATTTGACCACGCAGCAGCACTCCACTAACTCCCATTTTGAACTTTGAATTTGAATTTCAAAATTCATTCTTCCTCTTTTTTCCCCTCATTTATTCCATTTAAACCCCATCAACCTCATTCATCCTCCATCATTTACCTCTTAAACTCTATTCATTTCCCATTTCTCTATTCTATTCAAACTTCAAATACCACCATTAATCCATTTTAATTCTACATTAACCACACCATTTTCAAACCTCACTATAAAACCACACCACCACCACTCTTATTCTTCACAACCTTCATACCATTTCTTTTCTACCATTCTACTATCATCTCTATTTTCCATTTTCAAAACTCATCATGCCTCCACGTTCAATCATCCGTAGTGTGCGTCCTGAGAGACCACCCCCTAACCTTAACAATATTATATTCCGCGAAGACGACAATGATGCTCAAAGAACCAAATACCTCGCTTTCTATGAACGTTCGGTTGTTCCCACAAAATTTGTGAACACCGAATGTCTAGAAACTCTAGGCCTCATTGATGGTGTTACCCGTTTGCTCACTAAATCTAGCCTACACCATCTCTGTACCGAACTCGTACCCACTTATGAGCCGCTCGTCTTGGAATTCTTGAGTTCTTTTAGTTACGACACTCCTTCTGATCAACCACTCTTAACCGGTAGCATCCAATTTCGGATGTTCAACCGTGATTATACTTTGGATCAAGAAGTTGTGGCTACGTACTTGAATTTTAATACATCACCGAATGCTCTTCGCAATATCTTTCAAGAACTCAATGGTCGTTCATGGGAACAACACGCCTTCGACCTGTGGTTTAACCTCACTGGCGAAGTTCAAACTGGTTGGAGGGCCCTACATGCTTCTCACATTCAAAACCCCGCTATACGTTATTTTCAACGTGTTTTGGGGCATACTATTTTTGCGAGATCCAACAACCACAAGGTAAATCAACATGAACTATTTTTCCTTTACTGTGCGCTAAACAATCTTCGTATCAATGCCGCACCGTTTATGCTCCAACACATCCAAGGCTGTGTCAATGCCCCCGCTACAAACCCCTTTTTGTTTGGCGGAATTATTACTTCCTTGCCCTGTGCTTTAAGTCTTGGTGATGAGCTCCTTTCACTCTCTCATCTCATGATGCCTGCTCAATCACTTGACCTCACCTATTGCTGTGACTCCCACTTGGTTTCACCACGCCATGATGGCCGATACACCTTGGTCGTCAACAAAGTTCTGATTCCTTATGTCATCCTTCCATGCCCTGAAAGAATCAACATCCGTTATGTTCAGCGTTGGAGGCTTATTGAAGACAATCCTCAAGATAACCAACCTGATCACCCTAATGAACCTGTGGATGCAAATGACGAAGAACTCAACCAAGGACAAGCTGATGACAACCAACCTCCTCAAAACAACCCTCCGCCTATCACTCTTGATGCCATGTATGCTGCAATTCAATGACAAGACCAACTTTTTCAAGCTATGCAGACAAACCAAAATGAAACACTGAGGCTCATTCAAGAGATGCAACAAGAACACCGTGACTATGCTAGTAGGAACGAAAGCCAATACACTGAAATTGCTACACAATTGCATGATCTTAACGTTCGTGTGAATGGCTCCCTTACTGATAGACGTCGTCGTGTTCGTACAAGAGGCGCAAGCAGTTCTCGTAACCGCAACATTGAGGAGTAGTTCTCATGCATTGAGGACACTGCATCATCTAAGTCTAGGGGAGTCGCATTACTTGCTTTAGTTTATTTTTCCCTTCAGTTTATTTCCCTTCCTTGTAATGTTTTTTCTAATTCAATAAAAGAATATTTATGGAATTTAAGTCTTATATGTATAATTCCGTAGTTATTACCCTTTCTTCCATTTTCTTGAGCCACAACAAAATTTTTGCTCCTAAACGATAAATACAAAACCCCACACGTTCGTGAAATACGAAGCTACTCAAACACTAAACGCATAGAAATTGATTCAAGTTAATATCCTTATTGTCCCTACACTTTAAAATCCCCAAGTATGCGTAACCGATTTGAATACCCTTTATACCAAAACCACCGACTTTAATTTTTGAAGTAACCTTTAGTAGTTTATTCTAGCAGTCGGCACCGTCTTAGACACCAACTACGCAGAGAGTCGATGAATATAAGTGTATGATCCTCATAATAAAAATTATGTGCTTAACCATAATAAGAAATGTGCCTACTAAGTAAGGTGGTCCTCACAAGATCATTTAACCTAACGGTCACAATTCTCAAATACAAAGAATTTAAAAACTCATTGTTGATTGGTTCAGAAGTCATCTGGTACTGAACTTGGTAGGAAGGACTATTGTCCTATTCCCCACAATCCTCAAATGAGCGCTAAGGAGTATACCACATATTGTGCCAGAACTCCATGAGAAGGATCATAGTCACTAACCGACTACTCTGCTATGTGCGTGACGAGATAATGGGCTTAATGTGATTGCACACGAATGAAAAGGGTAAAACATGATGACAAGTCAAAGGTCGAGCTATAATGGCATGATTCGGATTGGTATGCATACTGGGAGTTGTCTAGTGTCGCTACTATAAGTCTATTGCTAGGATCATTATCATTATTTTCAAATAAGAACACTATGTAGCTGAGTATGACCGAGCGACGTGGAGGAAGTGTGTTTTATTTATCTTTATCTTATTATTTTGCTTGAGGACAAGCAAAGGTTCAAGTCTGGGGGAATTTGATAACACGATTTTATATCGTATATTTAGCTTAAAATCCATAGATATTTATAGCATTTTCCATTTATTATGTTAATTTATTATGATATTACGCGTATATTTGCTTTGTTTCAGGTTTTACACTTCAATTACGACTATTTGCGAAAAGGAAAGAAAATTGAGCTTAAATGACCAATATTTATGCCCAAAAGATGAAAAGGGAGTGCTGAAGTGAAAGAAGGGTGCAATTAAGGACCCAAAGGCCCAAAAGAGACAAACCAGCCCACAAAGGAACAAAAATGCGTAGCCCAAACCATGCAAGCAAGTGGAGACGCACGTCTCCACGTTCTCTTCTGCCACGTCACCAAGAGGAGACGCCCGTCTCCAACTGCCCCTAGATTCTCTCCACTTGAGACGCACGTCTCAAGTCTTCCTGAAGAAACGGAGACGCACGTCTCCACGCCCAGTCTGCAAAAATCCCCTCTTTTCACGCAACGTCACAGCAGACCCCCTCCTATAAATAGGACCTGCTATCTCACTTCCAAAGGGTCCGATTTCCTGCCAACGAAGTGCTGCCGAAATTGTACCGCGAACCGTTTTTCTTTATTCTGCTTTCATTCAACCGTTTATTTTCTCACAACGATTTCTACACTGGAAATTGTTGTGAACTTTTCATAGATCTAGCCTTACGTTAGATTTATCGTTTTATTTCCTTGTTTTTTATTTTCTGCCATTTAAATTCCGAAGAACAATCCAGCCAACCTGTGGTGGAAGTTCAGTACTTGAAGATCCAATTACCATTTATTTAATTCAGGTTTTTATTTACCGCCTTATTTATATTTATTTGCATGATATATTATATGCCATTTAATATGCTTATTATTATGAACCGAACCGATTTATGCATGTTTAACCGTATTAATATGTCTGGCTAAATTACTAAAGGTGTTGGTATGTAAAGTAAGTTAACCGTAGGGATCCGAAATAAATTGGCTTAATTATGTTTTATTAATCATCACTTGTTTTTGGTTTGTATGTCTAATTAATTAGTAAGTCTTAAAACCAATAGAGCGAAAGTTTGAGGGGTTAAGACGGTCAAAGGTTAAAATCAATAGAGCGAAAGTTTGAGATCTTTAACCAGATAGTAGACATAGTGTGGTGTCGTTTTCTTTACCTCCCCGTTTCACTTGGGAGGACGGCACGCTAAACCCTTCACGCGAAATTTGGAAGGAGAATGCGCCCGTGGTGGGATGAATTTTATTTCAGTTCTTCCTACGATATCACACGAACTTTCTTATTTGTCCTACGAGTAGGAAAGGGAAAAAAAGATCTCAACTAAACCCTAAGAGTTTGCTAAGTGTGGGGATTTCACCTAGACTAGAAATTCTGGAGTCCGGGGGGTCGGTTATACATAGGGAAGAGTTTAAACACCCTACATATCTGTAGTACTCTACAGGAACCTTCTCTGTGTCATTTGTGATTGTGTTTGTTGCTAATGATTGGGAAAGTTTCTCCTTTGTGTTAGGAGAAGGAATTGAATTGATTTGAAAAGACAGACAGACAGACAAACTGACTATTTTTGGTATTTTATTAGCTCGCTGAGATTCCTTGTGAACCTCATGCCTACATATCCCTAGTGGAAGTCAGAGCTTAATGTAGTTCGGGGAACTAACTAGGGAAATTACTTGTTTTTGGTGCCTTGCTTGAAGCTCAAGGTTGAAGCTTTGAATTAAATCTCTGTTTACAGTAAAGAGACATGAAATCATCTTTACAGAGAGGTATTTGTACTATTCTACCACAAACATTTAAAAGTGACAGAAAAGCTAAAAAAAATGATGTTTCATTAAGAGGGGAGTCTACTTGGTTGATCAAGTATGACAGCCATCGTGCCTCTAAAATGAAAGAAAGATGCTCATCCAAATTAGGGAAAGTGTACAAGTCTGGGGATGTGCCAGAGCATGTCTTTCATAGTCCTAAATGGGAGACTTTGAATGAAATTGAAATTGAAATGTTTGTTTGTTTGAATGTGGTAGAGTAGTAAAAATATCTCTCTATAGAGATAAGCTATGTCTATCTACTGTATAAAAGACTTGACTTTAGCTGGCTTGCATGAGGCCCAAGCTTGAGGCTTTTTGATTGATTTTATTGACTTATTGAAATGATAACTCTACTGGGGAGAATTTAAACTAAGGAGTTTTTTGGTGTTCTGTATGAAGCCCAGAATTGTGGCTGACTCTACTTAGGGAGACTCTATTTGGGGAGATTATCTCCTAAGAGAATGAATCTTTGATTTTTGAAAGACTGATTTTGGAGGCTAACCCTTTCCAGGGGTTTTGACTCAGCTGGAGAAATTGTCTGTTAAAAGACTGGATATTTTTTCATGTTTCTTGGAGGCTGACCCTTTCCAGGGGTTTTGACTCTTTTTGATTAATTGACTTTGGAGGCTAACCCTTTCCAGGGGTTTTTGTTAAAATGAAGGAATGTGTGGAGGCTAACCCTTTCCAGGGGTTTTGACTCAACTGGAGAAATTGTCTGTTAAAAGACTGGATATTTTTTCATGTTTCTTGGAGGCTGACCCTTTCCAGGGGTTTTGACTCTTTTTGATTAATTGACTTTGGAGGCTAACCCTTTCCAGGGGTTTTTGTTAAAATGAAGGAATGTGTGGAGGCTAACCCTTTCCAGGGATTTTTATTGAAATGATGGATTGATTTTTATTAATTGACTTTGGAGGCTAACCCTTTCCAGGGGTTTTTTATTGAAATGATTGGCAGAAAGATTATCTAGTGGAGACTTCTTGTTTAAAGCCCAAGATGAAGGCTGACTCATGCTGAGGATAAGAAAATATGGATCCTAGACTCTGCTAAGGGAGATTGATGAAGATAAGGGTGACAGAGACTGTCCATGTCTCTCATTCCAAAAGGTGTACTCAATGCAAAATTGAGACAAACTTGGCTTGTTAAAAGTCTGGTTTAAATTGGAAGAAACTCACCAGGGTAGGCTAAAAGGTGACTAAAGAC
Organism: Vicia villosa; assembly: GCF_029867415.1. Classification (NCBI taxonomy): domain Eukaryota; kingdom Viridiplantae; phylum Streptophyta; class Magnoliopsida; order Fabales; family Fabaceae; genus Vicia; species Vicia villosa. The sequence continues at coordinate 176,287 of NW_026705439.1, read as the reverse complement.
CTGTTCCTATGTTTATAAGAAACCTGATGGGTCCTTGTATACAAGCTCAAGAGGAAGTTGGAAATGCTTTTAAGAAGCCTGTGGGTCCTTGTACAAAGCCCAAGAGGAGGCTAATCGAGGGTCCTTGTTATAGCACAAGAGAAAGCTATGTGGTTTTGAACTTATTTTGGCTCTAAGCAAATGGGTAAGAGGTTTCACCGGGAATAATTCCTCTTTGGGTGGATGTATCCTATTATTTGGATTCTAAGGTTTTTGCCAAGATGTTTCACCGGGAATAATTCATCTTGGGGGTTTGAACTACAGATCTCTAATTAGGAAAGAGCCTTCACCGGGAAGACATTCTCAATCCTAGGTCATATTCCTATAATATATATATATATAGTTTAACTGTCCTAGGGTTTACACTCAAACGTAGTTCTAAACAAATATATGTACAGTTTATATTTGACAGTAATTTAAATAAAGACTGTAAATTGAAAGCTTGTAAAGCCTAACCTGGATGGAGTGGAGGCCTTTGAAGAAGTATGTACAGAGCCTCAACAGTAATTTTGTGGATAACAGTTGAATGTATATATGATAAACAGTTAATGGTTTTTGAAAACAGAAGAAGTGAAGATGGACAAAGGTCACATAGGTATCTGAAGAGTTTCACCGGGAATAATGCCCTTCAAATACCAGAAGAATGTTTTGAAAACAGAAAGAAGATTTTGAAAATACAGTTTTAAAAACAAGCTAAGAAGAGAAGGTTTTTGGGACTTACACTCTATTAGAGGCCCAGTACTTTATAGTACTGGTGTAAAAATCAGTTTTGAAAATGATTTGAAATAATATAAGGTTTTGTTGTTTGAAAACCTTAATTATTTGATTTGTTCGGAGATTGAAAACAGTTTTGAAAATTGACAAAAAGTCAACTTAATTAAGGTAAAGATAAAGATATATGCCTAATTAAGACCTAAACAGGTAGGGTTTTATCATAAACTTAATCACAAAGTAATTAGGTTAAAATAAAATGAAAATATATTTTAAAGTATTTAAGAAAACATTTAAAACATACTATTTTAAACCTAATTAAAATACATGAAATAAATAATATTTTTTATGATTTTTTTATTATTCACAAAATAGATATATTAAATGACAAGTGTGTGAAAAATGAAGTGAAAATGATTTAATTTGATAGGTGAATTATTGGTGTGAAGTTGTAAAGAAAATGAAAGGGAAAAGTGATAAAAAATAACATTTTGGCCTCACCATGGTTTGAACCCACGCCCTTGAAGTCAACAACTCAAAATAACACCACTGGGCCAACGCGCGCTTGGTGTTTATGATACACATCCAACGCATTATATTTTCAGACAAGTGTTAAATCATGAAAAAAATAAAAGGAACAAAAAGTCTGGGGCGAGGGGGATTCGAACCCCAGACTTTGGGCATGAGGAGACTAAGAGCGCATGTGTGGCCACTGGGGCAAGTTATTCATTCGTTTAGAAAACGCCTACCATTAAAAATAAAATAAACTTTGACCAGAGATTTGAAATTTGCACGCCACAGCCATGGTCGTCTTCTTCCTCAAGCTCTCAAATTTTGAATTTGTGAACTTGCTCATTTCTCAACCATTTGCAAAGATGTAAAGACCAAACTTGCTCTAAATTCACTCACGATTCTAAATATGTAACTAATATAAATTTATATCAACTATATCTAACTAATTTAACAGAAATCGGGAAGAACCCTAAATTTTGAAAATCAAATTAAATGACTATACTGAAAGATAAATGAATGATGATAGAGGGTTTTCAATCCTCTGATGATGCTTAACAAGATAGAATCGAGCTTTATCACAAAGAGTGCTTAAATTAAAGAGGTCGAGTTCAGAAACTTACCTCTGAAAATGGAGGTCGTGAGGATGATAGAGAGCACCTGGGCTTGTATGAATGATCCCAAAAGCTTCCTTGTGGTTCAGTGATGCTAACTGAATGCTTGTTGTAACCTCAATCCTCCTGAATTGTTCTATGGACCTCCCTCGATTTGAGCTTCAAGTGAACATGGAGGGTGATGATTCTTGAGTTACAGATGAGCTGCAGCCATCTGAACAGCTTCACTACCTCCTATGGAACGTGCCTGGATGCTTGGCTTTGTTGGAAACCTTCTGAATTGCATTATGGACCTCCAACTGCAACTGCTCCAAAGTGAGAGCAACAATGGTGTTCCTCCACTTACAGAAGTGATCCAGGTGCTTGGATCACCTCAAATGACCTCCCTTGAGATGTTAGAATGCTTACTTTCCAAAGATGAGCTCTGGTTTGAAGAAAACGATTCTTCTTGCCAAAGAACTTTGAAAAACAATAAGCATGAGAAGAGAAAGAGAAAGCAAGGAATTGAGTTGCTTTGGTGTGTTTTTCTACTGAAGTATGCTCCCCTATTTATAGGTAAATGGTTCAGTACTGATTGAGAGAGTGAGCTTGCTTAATGAGAGAGTTTTGGTTTCTTAGCCAAGAAGAAAATTTGAAAAGATCCTAAATGCAATGATGCATTTTCGGGCTAGCTTCCCCAACCATTGATCTTGTATGATCCAAGGGAACATTTCTGATTCAGAGGAGAGTTCTAATTGGCTTAGAACAAGATTCCTTGATGATTCATCATTTGCCATAAATTCAAAAATGCAATCATTACATAATCACATGCCTTTGTTTTTGGGAATCTTCTCTAATCCTTATGCAATGATGATTTTGGATGCATGGCATGTTTTCAGATGCATTAGAGGTCGTGTAGCATCACTTAGTGAAGCAAAATGCACAAAATTGCAAAGTTTCAAATTGTACATGACCTATAATTTCACTTCATGAGGCCAACTTTGAACAAGCATAACTCTTAGCTAAAAATGAATTTGGAGAAGGTTGAACACAATTTGGAAAGCCCTAAACATCTACTTCAAATCATTAGTTTGGAGTTTCTTCAGAATCCTTTGGCAAATTTGTGAAAAATGAGGCCAAGGTTGGAAGAAAACTAAGTTAAAACACTTAGAAAAATTTCTAAGTGTTTATGACCTAAAACTTCAAAATTTCCAAAACTCTTAAATGATTGATCTTTTGAAAAAAGTTCCTTTGTAAGATGTTGTTTTATTTTGCAAGATCTACAACTTTCATGTTTGAAGTTTTTTGAGTTGTGTAGGTGAAATTTTGAGTTCTCACCATGCCTTAAAAAACCCTAATTCCCGACTTTTTGCTCCTTGATGAATTTCTTTGAATTTCTTTGGTCAAATGACTTCATTATCCATATATTGATGATATTGATCCTTGAAAGTCATGGTTTGACCAAAAATCTCAAAAGTCAATGGTGATCCCATACAGTTGACTTTTTCCAGATAAGGTGAGATTTTGGACTTTTGTGTAGAATCAAGATCTTCTCCTCAAATGAATGATGTAGATGGATTATATTGAGGTAGTAGAGACTCTTGAATCATGTCTTGAGTTTTGGATCCATGCCCTGATTAAAAAGTTAACTATCCTGGGGAATTAGGTCAAAAACCCTAATTGTCGACCAGAGGACAATGATGACTGTAGACATTGAATTGAGGTGTGATGTCCAGTGGATCTTGTCATATGAGTTATTTGAAGATGATTGATGTCTTTGAATGGTCCCCTAGGGCTTTTTAGGGTTTCCCAAAGGTGATCCCTGATTTTAGTCCTTGATAGGGCTCCAAACCCTAGTCTGTTGATCTGAGTAATTCTGTACTTAGATGACTGGGTGTCTAATCAATCATAGGTGAAATAATGAAGCTCTTGAGTCTCATGATTGTGTTGGAGACTAATACTCCTATTGATTGATCCTTTGCCTGAGTTTTCTTGTCTTTGAACACCCTCGATTGAATGTCAGACTGCTCTGGGTACTTACTTTGACTTGATGAAAATCCTGAAGATATGTCATCTCAAGGGGGTCAAAAATTAGGGTATGACAGATGCCCCTATTTAAGTTTCTTTTATCTGGAGGGAGAGAGATTGAGATCTCGATCTCTCCTGCGTAAAAGAGACTTAAATATCAAAGAATGCCCGAATTTTGGGCGCTCCTGAGATGATAAAATCTTTGCATGATTTGATCCCGTTGTCGCACTTGGCGGGGGATGAGGAGACAAACTCCTGTAGAAATACTTGATGTGGATTCTGGCGAATGGATGGTAGTGTAGGATGCGCAATCCATCTTCTTTAACTAAGTGTTGATACTTAGAAAAAGGTAAACAATCTCCCCCTTGTTTCAGATGTCCACATCTCGAAACTGGTCTTAGTTGCGTTTGGACAATATCTCAGATAAAGAGAAAATTTCCAAAGGTTTGTTTCCTCGTCAAACTTCTTATCAGCGCTTGGAGATAAGATGCCATTTGACGGCTGTAAAGAAACTTCAAAGGTTTGTTTCCTCGTCAAACTTCTTACCAGCGCTTGGAGGTAAGATGCCATTTGACGGCTGTAAAGAAACTTCAAAGGTTTGTTTCCTCGTCAAACTTCTTACCAACGCTTGGAGGTAAGATGCCATTTGACGGCTGTAAAGAAACTTCAAAGGTTTGTTTCCTCGTCAAACTTCTTATCAGCGCTCGGAGATAAGATGCCATTTGACGGCTGTAGAGAAACTTCAAAGGTTTGTTTCCTTGTCAAACTTCTTACCAGCGCTTGGAGGTAAGATGCCATTTGACGGCTGTAAAGAAACTTCACCATCTTCCCTTTTGACTTGACGTCTTTGAAAGAATGTCATATGGCCTCATGATCTTTTGAGGGGCTAATGACTTTGTTTGAAGGCGGGCGAACTGTTTTCAGGGTGAAAACTGCCATTCGTCGACTGATGCCTGGGGAATCAACAAACTGTTTTCCTAATAGGAAAACTGCCATTCATCAACTCTGTGGGGAGTTAAACATCCCAGAAACAGACAAACTGTTTGAAGAAACTGCCATTTGTCGATCTCTTGAGTATTTAACAGACAAACTGTCTTTTCTTGGGAAAAAGACTGCCATTTGCCAATAGCTAGGGGAGCAAACTGTCTTCTACTGGGAGAGACTGCCATTTGTCGACCCTGTCATGAAAGAAAGTGAGCAAACTGTCTTCTGCTGAAAGAGACTGCCATTTGCTGACTCTGTTATGATAGAAAGTGAGCAAACTGTCTTCTGATGAAAGAGACTGCCATTTGCTGGCTTTGTTGGGGAATCTGAACTATCTTCTGGACGAAGACTATCATTTGCTGACTCCGCTGGGGAATCATTTGTCGATCTGCTGGGAGATTCTGAATTATTTTCTTTGACGAAAAAGTGGCATCTCTCGACCTTGCTGGGGAAATACCAAATCTGTAGGGAATTCCAAAATGCGAAGCAGACTATCTTATCTGAAGAAGACTGTCGAGTGTCGCTCTGCAGGAGATTCTCGGCTGAGGAATTCCAAAAGTGAACAAACTATCTCTTTGAGGGAGACTACCATCTGTTGACTTGCTTGGGGAGATCCTTGTGTATGAACTGTTGTCTCGAAGGAAAAAGTTTCTCCGGAACTTGCAGGGGGAAACTTGAGTTCATGCCTCAATGACTTAGGCATTCACAGGATCAAAGCCTGATTCGGCTATGCAATTATGATGTAATGTATGCATGGATATTATGACAATGATAAAATGTAAAGTGAATGTGAATAGAATTGTCGCGGATGTAAAATCCTATGATACGACTTGAATTCTTGTTGATCAGAATATGTCCTCTTCTTGTAGTTCGAACTCTGTTGGGAATATCTGGTTATCAGTTGTCCGCTGTCCGAAGTGAGTAATACAAATTGAAGTAAAGATCCGTCATCGGGAGATGTTCGTAAAGCGACCTCATGGGGAAAACTTGATTCCCGGAGTCTCAACCGTTCTCGGAGCAACTGTTTGCATTCTTCCTATTGTTTGTAAACCTTAGAAAGAAATTTCACCTTTATTTTTGCAAGTAAATTCATTTTATTTTATGAAAACATTTGTTTCAAGAAATTGACTGTTTAAACTTAAAATGCATTCCAAGAAACTGAATAAGACTAGATTGCAAAGGAAAAGCACATGGCTCAAATTATTATATATGGAATGGTAATCAGCCAAATGCTTGATTCCATGGAGTATTTACAAAGTTGGAAATTGGTAATTTTCGGGAAAAGGGCTACGATGAAACGTGACGACCGTTATCTTTCCCTTCCACTCTAAGTTGCGCTGTATTCGTGCTTCGTAAAAGATGACCTACTGCTGATGAACACTCCGCTATGGATTTTGAATGATCAAGATTTGTCCTGAACACAGTTACTTGCCATATATCCCTAACTTTTGTGTAAACTACCCCTTTCGGGTTTTAAGTCTACCGGGATTGATTAAAATTTTTTATGTCTCTAACTTTTGCCTGAATCGCCCTTTCGGGTTTTCGATTCACCGAGACGCTCTTTTTTGCCTAAGCCGCTCTTTGCGAGTTTTCAACTTAGCGAGCTGTTCTTTTGTTTATTTAGGCGAAGTATTTCTTGACTGCGTCGACGTTCACAGGACCGGTGAATTCTTCTCCATCCATAGTCGTGAGTATTAAGGCTCCTCCTGAGAAAGCTTTCTTGACCACGTAGGGGCCGTCATAATTGGGAGTCCATTTCCCTCTCGAATCTGTGAGAAAAGATTGAATCTTTTTTAGTACAAGGTCGCCTTCTTTGATTGTGCAAGGTCGAACCTTTTTGTCGAAAGCTTTCTTCATTCTTTGTTGATATAGCTGTCTGTGGCATAAAGCTGTCATGCGCTTTTCTTCGATTAAGTTCAATTCATCGAATCTGCTTTGACACCACTCGGCTTCTGTTAATTTTGCCTCCATCAAAACTCTCATTGATGGGATTTCAACCTCTATTGGTAGGACTGCCTCCATGCCATATACAAGGGAGAAAGGAGTTGCTCCAGTCGAAGTACGTACTGATGTACGGTAACCATGAAGAGCATACGGGAGCATTTCATGCCAATCTTTGTAAGTGATGACCATCTTCTGAATGATTTTCTTGATGTTTTTGTTAGCTGCTTCTACAGCTCCATTCATCTTTGGTCTGTAAGGAGATGAGTTGTGATGTTCAATCTTGAATTCTTCACAAAGCTCCTTCATCATTTTGTTATTCAAATTTGACCCATTGTCAGTGATTATCTTGCTAGGAATGCCGTAGCGACAGATGATGTGATTCTTGATAAACCTGACGACAACTTGTCTTGTAACGTTTGCATATGAAGCTGCTTCAACCCATTTGGTGAAATAGTCTATGGCTACCAAGATGAAGCGATGTCCGTTGGACGCTTTTGGCTCGATCATTCCAATCATGTCGATTCCCCACATGGAGAAAGGCCAAGGGGAAGAGAGTATGTTGAGAAGAGATGGTGGCACATGAATTCTATCGGCGTAGATCTGACATTTGTGACACCTCTTTGCGTACTGGTAGCAATCTGACTCCATTGTCAGCCAATAATATCCTGCCCTTAGTATTTTCCTTGTCATGGTATGTCCATTGGTGTGAGTACCAAAGGAACCTTCATGTATTTCTCTCATGAGTATTTCTGCTTCTTTTCTGTCAACGCATCTGAGCAGAACCATGTCGAAGTTTCTCTTGTACAGAACATCTTCATTCAAGAAGAATCTACAAGCTAACTTTCTCAAAGTCTTTCTATCTTTCTTTGACGCCCCAAGAGGGTACTTGTGGTGTAACAATGATTGCCCCAATTCCTCGTCCATAAGCATTGACAGCTCCGTCAAAGATTAAGCCTCACTGGGATCCTATCTCAGGTCCTTCGTCTGGTAGTGGCTCTTCGTAATCTTTCATCTTGAGGTACATGACGTCCTCATCCGGAAAGTCGCAACTGGTTGATTCATGACCATTGAGTGGGTGGTGAGCCAGGTGCTCAGCTAGAATACTTCCTTTCACGGCTTTCTGTGCGTGATGCTCAATGTCATATTTTGATAACAACATCTGCCAACGGGCAATTCTCCCGGTTAAGGCAGGCTTCTCAAAGATGTACTTGATTGGATCCATATGAGAGATCAAACAAGTAGTATGTCGAATCATGTACTGGCGGAGACGCTTGGCAGCCCAGGCCAAAGCACAACACGTCTTCTCGAGCATGGAGTAGCGGGATTCACAGTCAGTGAATTTCTTGCTCAGGTAGTAAATGGCATGCTCTTTTCTCTTTGTCTCATCTTGCTGTCCAAGGACACAACCCATGGAATCTTCTAAGACGGTTAAGTATATTATCAAAGGTCTTCCTTCCACTGGAGGAGATAAGATGGGTGGTTCGAGCAGATATTCCTTAATGCTGTCGAACGCTTTCTGACAATCGTCTGTCCAGACGCAACTTTGATTTTTCCGTAGAAGTTTGAAAATAGGAGCGCAAGTTGCAGTCATGAGATATATGAATCTCGAGATGTAATTCAGACGTCCAAGAAATCCTCTAACTTGTTTCTCGGTTCTGGGTGAAGGCATTTCTTGAATTGCCTTGACTTTGTCTGGATCTACTTCAATTCCTCGTTTGCTGACAATGAAACCAAGGAGTTTTACTGAGTAGACACCAAAGGTGCACTTGTTGGGGTTCAGGCGAAGCTGAAACTTCCGTAAGCGTTGAAATAACTTTGTCAGATCCTGTATGTGATCTTCTTCATTTTCTGATTTGGCAATCATGTCGTCCACATAGACTTCCACTTCTTTATGCATCATATCATGGAAAAGTGTAGTCATGGCCCTTTGATAAGTTGCCCCTGCGTTCTTTAGTCCAAAAGGCATAACACAGTAGCAGAACATGCCCCAGGGGGTGATGAAAGCTGTTTTCTCCATGTCTTCAGGTGCCATTTTGATTTGGTTGTATCCTGAAAATCCGTCCATGAATGAGAAAACTTTGGATTTTGCTGTACTGTCTACCAACATGTCAATGTGGTAAAGGAAAATCATCCTTAGGGCTAGCTTTGTTCAAATCTCTGTAGTCGACGCACATGCGGACTTTTCCGTCTTTCTTAGGAACGGGAACAATGTTAGCTAACCACTGAGGGTATTCTGAAGCGACGAGGAAACCTGCGTTGATCTGCTTTTGAACTTCCTCTTTGATTTTCATGGCCATCTCCGGATGAGTTCTTCTCAATTTTCGCTTGACCGGAGGGCATTCTTCTTTTAATGGCAAGTGATGCTCCACTATGCTGGTATCCAACCCTGGCATATCTTGATAAGACCAAGCGAAGACATCTGAGAATTCTTTGAGCAGCTGTATCAAACTCTCTCTGATCTCTGAACTGAGCGAAGCTCCAATCTTAACCTCTTTTCTGTTTCCATCGGAACCAAGGTTAATGATCTCTAGAGGCTCATTGTATGGCTGAATGGCCTCTTCCTTTTGTTGAAGTAATCGTGAAATTTCCTTTGATATTTCTTCGTCTTCTTCTTCCTCTGCCTCGAATACAGGAAACTCAAAGCTTGGAGAAGTCATACGGTCGCACGTTTCAACGGGGTATTTTATGATTAATCTGCATATGTGTGATAAGTTTTATTTAGACAATGAGGGAAGACTCGGTGTATGCAGTTAGTTGAATATTTGATGTTTTTTAAGGGTGTTTTTTAGGATTACCAATTTCCGAAAAAAGAAAAGGAAAAACTAAACGAAGGAACAGAATGACATTTTTATTTATTGACAGTCATTTCTTGAAACAAAGACCCTATAAAACAAAACTCTATTGCTTTGGGCAAAGCAAAGAGGGACATTTTCCTAAGAAATAGTAAAATGCAAAGCCCTATGAAACATCTCTTCACCCTGGGCTATGGTGAGAGGACAAAATAACGGCGAAAATTCCTACTTAGGAGTGCGAACAACAGTTGAAACTTCAACAGCTGTCCAGTAGTGGCGAACCCCATTGTGCACTAAGTAATCTGGAACCTTAGGCTTAAGCTGGCCTGTGGTAGGTCTTGATTTACCAACCGCTGTCTTTGCAACACTCAGACGATCTTCTTCTATTTCAGCAGACTGAGCGGTTTGAGCATACCCATTTCCAAGTGGAGTATGTCGGTTTTTCTTTTGAGGAAACTTCCAATCTTCTGAGTGGAGAGACTCATTATCGGAGACACTTTCGAGATCATCCTCTTCTTTATTTTGGTCTTGCTCTTCTCCCAAGATGGCATTGACTAGATATGTGAACTCTAAATCCGTAGCCTCGAAAGGTGACTTGGGGATATAATCCTCAATGATGACTTCACCAGATGTTGATGATGAATAGCAAGGGTTATACATCTCTTTTGGCTGAGAGAGGTACTCATAATCAATGTTCCATCCAGATGGAACAATGTCTTCAAGAGAGATTCTTGAATTTTCAGGAGCGGAATATTTCACCATGTAGTCGACTTTTCCGCTTGGTTCTCCTAATGTATCCCAAGTCTCTTCGAGGATAGGAGGAACTTCTTCTGATGAACCATGACTTCTGGTGGTGAAGCTGTTAGTAACTTCATCACTGCTTGGTTGAGTCTTACTTTCAGATCCTTTAGTCGGATAACAGTAAGGTGGATCAGACTCTGGTAGGGAGATGTATCCTGCTTTGTTAAGATAGGATAACCATTCCTCTTCATCGTTGTTTTCCGTACCGATGGTATTAACTGTTTGTTGAACAGGTTGAAGAAAACCTCCACTGCAGAAAGTTTCTTGAATTGGGAGAACTACCTCAATCCCTGGAACAGCTTTTGATGATGTCGGAAAGAATCCAATTCCTGTTCTGTTCTTGTTGTTGGTAGGAATATTAATGTGCCCCCAACCACTGGTAGTGCCATCCTTTACAACTTGGATTGCATCTTTGTATGAAGAGATAGACGCTGCTTTCTCCTTTCCTTTGTCTAAGGAAAGTGCTTGGAATTTAGTTCCAACAACTTCTTTTGGTTCTATGTCGGAGAATGATGACAGGTTGCTGACGATCAGAGCTCGTTCTCCACATACGGTTACCAATTTGTCATTTCTTATGAACTTCAGTTTCTGATGAAGTGTTGAAGTAATTGCCCCAGCCTCATGAATCCATGGGCGACCTAGCAAACAATTGTATTGTGCTGGAATATCCATAACTTGGAAAGTGATTTTGAACGTCTGAGGTCCAATAGTTATGGGAAGGTCCACTTCTCCGAAAACTGACTTTCTTGATCCATCAAATGCTTTGACGATGACATGACTTTTTCTTAAAGGGTAATCTTCGAAAGATAATCTTGATACTGTTGATTTAGGCATGACGTTGAGAGAGGATCCATTGTCTATTAGGACTCCTGTGAGTGTATCACCCATGCAGCCAACTGAGATGTGAAGTGGAAGATTGTGGTCCACTCCTTCTTCAGGAAGATCTTTGTCACAGAAACTTAGGTTAGTTCCGGCGGAGATGTTGGCAACGATGTTGTTGAATTGGCTTATAGTAACACTTGGTTCTACAAAAGCTTGTTCCAAAACTTTCTGTAGAGCTTCCCTATGAGCTTCAGAACTCAATAGCAGGGAAAGAACAGAAATCCTAGACGGAGTATGTAGTAATTGATCTACAATGTTGTATTCACTCCTCTGGTCGGATGATTGTCTTGCCTATGTGGTACTTCCTCCGAAGGTTTCTCCACATTTTCTGTTGTTCTGTTGAAGACTCGTCCACTTCTGGTGACTCGACTAACATCAGCAATAATGACAACAGATGGTAATGGTATTTCCTTACCATTTTCAATAAATGTAGCGTTGTACTTGTATGGTATAGCCTTGCTGGACTCATACGGTACAGGACCTGGTAAGTAGATGACTAGTGGCGCAACTGCTGTCTTCCTTTTATCATACTTAACTTGCATTGGTTCAACTTGATTAATTTGAGGAGATACGGTAAAGACTTCATCATCTTCTCTATTGGCAAGAACAGTAATGGTATTGTCATCTATCAGCTTCTGAATGTCGTTGCGAACACGCAAACATCCTCGTGAATTTCTTCGGCAAATTTCGCATCTACTGTAAGCGTGGAAATCTGTTCCAAAGTAGGCAAGTCCATTTAAAGTTTTGTGGAACCTGACTACCGATCCTTCAAGGTCTTCAACTTTGTAGATTTTGTATTCTCCTGGACATCCTTGAACCATGTTGATGTCATGTTCAGTTCTGACTCGGATATGTTGAATCCATCCTAAGTCCATTTGTTCTTGTAATGCAGCCTGAACTACGGCACATCCTTGATTATTCTTTGGACAAATTTCACATGTGAAGTAGTTGTGAGGTGGTACATGACCGTACCCAGCTTGTTTAGCGTGCATCTTGACAAGATTTTCCCCTATCTGACGAATGTCGTAGATTTGAATGACGTTAGGGTGTTGATCTATCAGATTTACTGAAGCTTCTTTGTGTTGCGGCAAAGGATTTTCTTGGACGTTTGGATTAGTATCTTTGAAGGATAGCATTCCGCTCTTCACTAATCGTTGGACGTCAATCTTGAAAGATAAACAGTTCTCAATATTGTGACCTGGTGCCCCCTGATGATAGGGACAGGATTGGTCAGCCTTATACCATGGTGAGGAACTGTTTGTAGGATTTGGAGGACTCCTTGTCTGAATGAGTCCTTTTGCCAGTAATGTTGGAAACAATTCTGCATACGGCATTGGTACGGGGTCAAAGGCAGGATACCTTGGAGCCCGATTGTTGTAACTTGGAGGTCGAACCTGCTGCTGAGGTTGCTGCGACCTTTGTTGAATTTGTTATTGCGAAACTTGAGGTTGATAAGCTGGTGCTGAGTTAACCACCGGAGTTATTGTTGCAACTTGAGGTTGGAATTTCTTCTTGATTTTGTGCAAGACATTGCTGACATCTTGATCCTTTTTCTTCTGGAAAGAACTTCCATACTTCCTTGGACCAATAGAAGATTCTGGTTCTTTGTTCAAGCGTCCTTCTCGAACTGCTTCTTCTAAACGTACACCCATGTTTACCATCTCAGTAAAGTCACTTGGTGCACTTGCAACCATTCGTCCGTAGTAAAATGGACTCAAAGTTTTGAGATAGATTTTTGTCATTTCTTTCTCTTCAAGTGGTGGACAAATTTGAGCAGCAACTTCACGCCATCTCTGAGCGTATTCCTTGAAGCTTTCTCTATCCTTTTGAGTCATGGCCCGGAGTTGATCTCTGTCGGGAGCCATATCTGTCATACCCCAATTTTTGACCTAAGATACCACCTCATATCATTGCATATGCATCATTTGCATCTCTAACAAATTGCATAGCTTGTGTTTGCTACTTGTGACTCAGCAGGGTTAAATCAAGAAATCACTCATCAATACAAGTAACAATCAATTAGGGTTTTGTTCTCCCTTCATCTCAAATGAATCATCTTCATCAACAATCAACATTTGGTCCTCAGAGATTCATTTCAACAAGCTCAAAGGCTCTGAACCAACCAGATTAGGGTTTTGACTGAAGATAGCATACTCCTGACTTTTGCTCAGGATGTGACCCAATGACTTGGGACATGACCTCAAGACCCCAAGTACATCATTTTGACCTAATACATTGACTCAAGACATCTCCTACACAAGGATTGATCAACAGTGAAATTTCAAATCATCAGAATTAGGGTTTTGAACTATCAGGGACTAAAATCAGGGATCACATTTGGGAAACCCTAAAAATCCCCAGGAAGTCAATCAAAGGTTTCAATCATCCTCAAATAATCCCTATGACAATATGCAATGGAAATTGCATCTCAATTCAAGATCCACAGTCATCAATTTCATCAGGTCGACAATTAGGGTTTTTGACCTAATGCACTGAACAACTGACTTTTTAATCAGGACATGGTGCCACAACTCAAACCATGGCTCAATATCCTCTAATGCTTCAATGTGATTTATTCATACCATCCATTTGGTGAGGATAGCCTGTTTCATTTAAAATCTCCAGAAACGCAATTCGTCTGAAAAAGTCAACTGTACAAGATCACCATTGACTTTTGGGGAATTTTGGTCAAACATGACTTTTGAAGTTTTAAATCATCAATATATGATATGAGAAGTCATTTGATCAAGAAAAATCAAGAAAATCAATCAAGAATCAAAAAGTCAAAAGTTTGACTTTCCATACTTAGAAAAATTTCTAAATGTTTTTCATGGTTTTTTCCAAACTTTGGAAGGGAATAACTCAAAATTTCACCTACAAACTGAAAAAAACTTCCAACATGAAAGTTGTAGATTTTGATCCAATAAACAACTTTGACACATATAATTTTTTTCCATAAGATCAACCATTTAAGAGATATGGAGCTTCAAAGTTGGCATCTTTGGAAAATTTCACTTGAAACTTCATTTTTCTCAAAGTTCATGGAACTTTTTCACCCACTTCCTTAAAGATCTTGAAGAAACTTTCAACTAGGGTTTTGAAGTATGTAATATGAGCTTTCCAAAATGTCCAAGAGCATGAAAAAATATGGAGTGTAGCTATGGTTTTGAATTTTGACATTAGTGACCATTTCACTTGAAATTTCAAGCCATTTTTGCAAAGTTATGAACCAATTTGCCAAATAATGCAAGTAATGACACACCAAAGCAATGATTGAATGATATTTTCTGGTTTAAGATCAGATAGGAAAGAGATAAGAAGCTTGGCCAAAATAACCATGGTTTAGTTACTTTTAACCATTGCATTAAATGTGAAAGATTCCTTTCTATCCCTTAAGCCAAATCATCACTTCTTGAAGCAAGTTGCAAAGCTCTGAGTTCAGACTCTTTGGCCTATAAATAGAGGTCATTACCTCATTCAAAATCACACCAAAACCTCACAAAGCATAGGTTTTCTCTTTCTTTCTTGAATTGCAAGTTTCATGTTTCAAAGTGAGGTAGAAATCCCAACCTCCAAATCCTTGAAGCTATGGCCAAAGTGATGATTCTAGCAAACCATAAACATCATATGGGATGTGTTTGAATCACTCATGCACCCAAAAACACCTCAAATATCAGAATCACTACCTCACTTCCATAATTGCATATATTGAACCTTATCATGCCAAAATCCATACCAAGCTATATCTGTCCAAACCAACACTTCTAACACCATCCATATACTTCATATGAATGATCCAAACACTCACCAGCAATCTGAAACACCTCCATCTTCAAATTCGATTCACTCTTAAAGCATCTGCAGATCGGGTACCATGGCCATGCTCAGATGAATTCAGTTGGTTCCAAGCATCCAGACACCTTCCATAATCATCATTGAAGCTATCCAGATCATCACAAAGCATCTGTAACACCTCCAGGCACGATTTCAATTTCCAGTTTGGCGTTTTTGAGGTAAGTGTTCTTGAACTTCAAACTCTATCATACATGCATCATAAACGCAAAACTGAGTTACTATCTTGTTTCTGCACCATCACTGAATAATAGCCCTCAATCAATTGCATCATATCATGATCATACACGATTTCACAAAGATTTGTCATATTAGGGTTCTTCGTGTTTATCAGAGGATTAATCATCTTAGAACAAAAATAAATGAAATTAAAGGTCGTCATCATGTTCCTCGTCCAAAACCGAGTGAGATAGACCCTTGGATCGATCAAAACAACACAGTTTTGAAGAATTTTGAAAATCAGTTAGGGTTGTGTTCTTGGCGCCAGATTTGGTTTGAGAAATTCAAATTCTTGATTTAAAATATATTTTATCAAACGCGTATGTTTAACAAGCCACAAGCGTGGCTCAGTTGGTCCATGTTTTGGCTGATGAGAGAGAGGGCGTGAGTTCAAGCCCTAGGGGAGACAAAACCAATTTTTTGCAACCTATTTTCTTTCATTTTTTAACAAACTTCACCAATTAATTTAACCAATCAAAATTCATTATTTTCACTTCATTTTTTTTACACTCTTTATTTAATATACATATTTTGACAATATTAAAAAAAATCACAAAAAAAGATTCATTTAATACTTTTTTAATTAAGTTTAAAATGACATGTTTTTAAGTTTTTAAATACTTTTAAATATTGTTTTTCACTTGATTTTTTAAATCTAATCACTTGTAAATATTTTTGGAGCAAACCCTAATCATCTAAGTGTTAATTAAGGATAACCTTTTTGTTTATTTTGATTAATTAACTTCTTTCAAAATTCAAACCATTTTAGAACAAGCGATCGCGATTCTTTTCAAAAACGATAAACCATTTCTTTTTGAAACTATTTGATTAAATCTTTTTAATTGATCAATTGATTTTCAAAAATACAGGGGCCTCTCGAATATTAGAGAGTATAAGTCCCGTTTCTTTTTCTTTGTACAGTTTTTTAAACAGAAAACTTTTTCCAAATTACTTCCAAACAGTTTTTAAAACAATAAATCTCACATCTTTTTTCAAAACCATCCACCCTGTTTTATGAAAATAAAACAGGGGCCTCTCGAATATTAGAGAGTATAAGTCCCTTTCCTTTTTTATACAGTTTTTCTTTGTACAGAAAACTCTTTCAAAACAATAACTTTCAAACAGTTTTTCAAACCTCGCGTCTGTAAATAAAACAATCAACCATGTTTTATAAAATAAAACATGGGCCTCCACATAGGTATAAGTCCCATTCCAGTACATGAAATTAGGTATTTCATTGTACATACACATTTTTGTACATATCTTAATTTGTTTTTTAACTTTGAATAACAAATCAAAAATGAAGGTTTTCTTTAAATCTTCCCAAAAATACCATGGGCCTCCATGTAGGTATAAGTCCCAAGCCCCTTTGTGAATACCTGTTTACATAGCTTTGAATAAACTCAAAAGGGCCTCTCCCCGAGTATGAGTCCCGAGCCCCTATGTATACAAATGGAGCATGCTTACAGGTATATTTCCTTCATAAACTCCATTATATGCACACACTTTGTCATATATATGTGCTTGTTCATACTTGTTCATATCTGTTCATATAACTGTTCATATTTGTTCATGTACTCGTTCATATTTGTTCGTACTTGTTCATGTTTGTGATTGTGTTATATATATTTGTTCAACTTAGTACAACACTAGGTTCCCCATAGCCTCCTATTGGGCTTCGTGCAAAGAATCTCCCTAGTTTAGGTTAGGACATAGAGTATGGTTTCCCGGTGAAATCGCTCTAAGAGCTCAAACCAACTATACCATGCCTCCCCTTGGGCTTTGTACAAACGAGTGACCCTCCCATAGCCTCCTCTTGGGCTTACAATGCAAGGACCCTGGATTGTCCCTCCCATAGCCTCCTCTTGGGCTTACAATGCAAGGACCCTCGGATAGCCTCCTCTTGGGCTTCGTACAAGGACCCACGGGCTTCTTATAAGCATCCCTAATATCCAAATCAAATACCCTAGGAGATTAGACATTTTTCATCTCTATGCTAGGAGTATCTCTTCTATATCATCACAAACAATCAATCAATCAATCAAACTTTTTGCCACAAGGCTGGCTAATCAATCAAACTGTTTTACCACCGTACTGGATGATTAATCAAAGTTTTTGTCACAAGGCTGACTTCATTGAAACTTTTGCCACAAGGCTGGCTGATTAATCAAAGTTTTTGTCACAAGGCTGACTTCATTGAAACTTTTGCCACAAGGCTGGTTAAACAAAAACATCTTTATCATTCTAAGCGCCATAAGTGGCACAGCCCAGGGCTTATAATGAAAAGATTTTCAAACAAAAATCAAACAGATGTATGTGATGATATAGATTAGATACATCGAACATTTAGATGACATTTGTCTCTTTTCCTTTGCTTCCACTAGCATAAGTGGGAACTACGATTGCTCTGACTTTCTCAACATCCCTTTGAGAATACGTAGGCACAAGGTCGATCCTTGGCGAGCAAAACAAAACAAAACAAAAAAAACATTCAAACCTTAGCACCCGTAGACCCCGAGCTACAGATGCTCTGATTCCCTCTAGGGGATATGTATGCAGAGGATCGCGATGATCTTTGCGAGCATAATCAAACAAACACCTTAGGTCCCACCTATTTCACAAGAACCTCTCAATAACATGGAATGAAAAACAAAGCAAAGAAACCTATAGAGTACTATAGATACGTTGGGTGCTAATACCTTCCCTTCGTATAACCAACCCTCTTACCCAAGATCTCTCCCCCACTTTTTAGGTTATTGCAGCTTTTTTCCTTTTCCTCCTTTGGAAATAATAAAAAGTTTGGTCGAAACAAGAAAAATCATTTTTTATGAGCACTCGAGCCCAAAGAAGGCATCAGGTGTCTCATCCGAAAAAAGACATACGATTTTTCGCCCGCGACAGAAAAATGGCGACTTCACTGGGGATAGAATCTTTTTATTGTTTCCAAAGGAAGGGTTAATTCTATTTGCTTTATTTTTCATTTCATTTTTTGTTATATGTGTGGTTCTGGTTCTGTTACTTGCGTGGTTCTGTTACAAGTGATACATTATGGACAAATCCTAACCCGGATTAAGTACACATAAGAAATTAGGTGGAGGGTATAGTCATGTGCAGGCGCACGTGAGAATCCTTCCGCTCAATGGAGGTTCCTTGTTGGTAATATATGTTTAGCATGTTTCGTAGCGAAGACATTATTACTTTCATTGAACTGTAGAAGCTGAGTTGGCCGTAGAACCCCAACCCATCCTGGCCTTATTAGGTTGTGGTGCAGAAACTATTCAGGTGAAGACTTGGATTGGTTGTCATGCGGAGAACCACACTCAGACGAGTTTTTCTTGAGAATATTACTGGCTCATGAGTTTAATTGTGGAAAGCCGGTAATATCCGAAAGAAAAATGTAGACTCTGACGTATCAGTAGAACATGTTGTGCAGGTGATTAACTAGAACTATCCCATTTTTTGGTTCTCTGACCTCATGCTCGTGACTTTGGACCTTTGAACTTATGCGTTACCATGTTTGCGTTACCATGTTTGCGTTACCATGTTTGCGTTACCATGTTTGTATACCATGTTTGTAGTACCATGTTACCATGTTTGCGCTACCATGTTCGCTTTACCATGTTTGAATATGTGGCATCCATGCATCCATGCATTCATACATCCATGCAAAAAACCCATCTTTTTCCATAAAAAAACATGATTTTTCCAAAAATTTAGAGAATTTTCTTTGCAAACATTATAGGATTAAGTTATGGAAAAAAGGTATACCAAAAAGTACGGTTTCAAAGCGCCTGATGTGGAAAAACTGAGAGAGTTAGCATCTTCTGTACAAGATCCTTCTAATTTTAGGAAAAGTTATGGAAAGCTTTTGCCTATCTTGAACACTCATGTTGATGAAGGACTTCTCAAAACTCTAGTTCAGTTCTATGATCCCGTCTACCGTTGTTTTACCTTTCCAGACTACCAGTTGGTACCGACCTTGGAAGAATACGCCAATCTTTTAGGTATTCCTGTGTCTGACAAAATACCCTTCAATGGTTTGGAAGCCATTCCTAAGTCACACATCATTGCAGCAAGTATCCATTTGAAAAAGTCTGAAGTAGAGAGTAATTGGACTACCAAAGGAAACCTCCCGGGTTTAACTTCACACTTCCTAGTAAAGAAAGCCTTTGATTTCATCGAAACTGGTAGCATGATAGCTTTTGAAGCCATACTAGCCTTGCTCATCTATGGGTTGGTTCTGTTTCCCAATGTCGACAACTTTGTTGATATCAATGCCATAAAGATCTTTCTGATTGGTGACATGTATGGGTTGGTTCTGTTTACTTGGTGACATGTATTTCTCTGTCCATCATAGGAATCGCCAAGGCGGTGGAATCATTGTATGTTGTGCACCTTTGTTGTTCAAATGGATTGTTTCACACTTACCTGAGTCCCCTATTTTCATAGAAAACCGAGAAGGTTTGCGTTGGCCTCGAAGACTTATGTCTCTTACTAATAATGATATTCATTGGTATACCTTGGCTCGCTGTGGTATAGAAACCATTGAAAGTTGTGGAGAGTTCGCCAACGTACCCCTCATTGGTACACAAGGAGGAATTAACTATAATCCGGTCCTAGCCCGACGACAACTCGGGTATGCAAATTCAGTTAAACCTGTTGGTCCCACAGTGGAAGGATACTTCTACCGAGAAGGGGATAATCCTAAAAGGTTGAAAGCAAGAATGGTGAGAGCTTGGTACGACGTCCGATGGAAAGAAAAAGGCGAGGAAAGAAATTGCATTGCCATGGACGCCTACACCTGCTGGGTAAAGAAAAGAGCCAAGGAGTTCCAAATGCCTTATGCTTATGAAAAACCCATGTTTCCTGCAGTGTCTCAATGACCCAACATTCCCACTATGGAAGAATACCAAGACACTTTGGCTAAAATGAGGACAGAAAAAGACGCTTGGGAAGAAAAGTTTCGCAGAACTGATGTGGAAAATAGAAAGTTGAAGAAAAGAGTGAAAGATCACGAAGAAACTCTCTATTATCAAGATGGATGGCTCATGAGTAAAGATGAGAAGATTCGTCAGAAAGACGCTGCAATCAAAAGGTACATCAGAGAAAGCAAGAAAAATCTGGAAGGCTCGACAAGCAACGCTCCGACTCCTGATGATTGGAAGAATGTTGTTGACAAGCTGAGGACCGAAAAGGCCGAATTGAAAGCTCACTATGGGAAAGAAATCATGAAGCTCAAGCTGCACAATGCATTTGGTTCTTCGTCTGATGAAGATGCTTAGGATTGTTTAGCTTTTTATTTATCATTTGCTTTTGTAAGGAGCTACGCTCCAATGTTGTAACATTTCCCATTATTGCAATAAAAAAAATGAAATGAATAAAAGAATAGTTTGTGTTCAAATGTTTGCAAGGAAATAATCTTTAGAATATTTGGAAAAATCATAAATTTCTTTTTGCATACATCATTCTGCATATCGAGTCTGTTGTATAGAGTCTCATCTTTTGGATCTTTCTCCAATAGATCGTCAAGCTGTCGCGTCTCAAAGTTTCTCGACCGCGCTCGCAATCAGATCACAGATACAATACTCGTTCAAGCAGAAGAAGAGTAATGAAACACTCTGAACAAGAGAATATTGAGCTTCGTGGTACAGTGACCACTCTTCAGGAAAAGTTGGAAAGTCTCACTACTTTGGTTGACTCCTTGATGGCCACACAGAATCAGCCGCCGCCACCTAACAGTCAAGCGACAGTAACATCTGAAGTCACTACTCCGGTTTCTACAGTTGCATTCGGTATTCCATCTTTCTCCATGCCAGAAGGTTGGGGCCCGCCTTTCAGCTTTGGTACAGGATTCCGTCATAATTTCTCTGGGGTTCAAACAGCTACAACTGAAGCGCCTGCTGCACAAGGTTCAGCGTTTATTCCACATTCAGGGGTAACCTTTTCCCAAATCACTATGGCACTTTCTCAACCCACTATGACGGTTCCGACCCCTACGGTTCACACTGTTCCTTATGACGGTAATGAGATTTATCATGATCAGGGTGATAGCACGAATCAGCGTAACCTTGTGGAAGATCTCCAAGAGCAGTTCAACAAGATTCAGCTGGAAGTTAAGGCTATCCGTGGGAAAGATTTGTTTGGAAAAAATGCCCAGGAGCTATGTTTGGTTCCCAGTGTACAAATACCAGCTAAATTCAAGGTCCCAGACTTTGAGAAGTATAAAGGTAGTTCTTGTCCGCAAAGCCATCTTGTGATGTATGCCAGAAAGATGTCTACTTATGCAGATAATCATCAGTTGCTTATCCATTACTTTCAAGACAGTTTGACTGGTGCCGCACTGAAGTGGTACACAGGCTTGGATAGCACTAGTATTCGAACATTCAATGACCTAGGTGAGGCCTTTGTCCGACAATACAAGTATAACTCGGATATGGCTCCAGACAGAGATCAGCTTCGATCCATGGCTCAGAAAGACCATGAAGCTTTCAAAGAATATGCCCAACGATGGAGAGAAACTGCTGCTCAGATTAATCCACCGTTAAAAGAAAAAGAGATGACAAAGATCTTCTTGAATACTCTCAGTCCGTTTTATTATGAACGCATGATTGCTAGTGCTCCAAGTGATTTCACCGAAATGGTAAACATGGGGATGCGTCTAGAAGAAGGAGTCCGAACCGGACGTCTAACTAAAGAAGGTGGATCTTCAAGCGGAACCAAAAAGTTCGGAAGTGGTTTCCCAAAGAAGAAGGAACAAATTGTTGACATGGTATCCCAAGGGAGGCCAAGAGGAAATGTCAATCATCAACGACAGATTGCTGCTATTGCGCCAGTCGTTAATACCGCACCGAATCCGGGGTTTACTCCGCAGTTTCAACAACAACAGCCTCGACCACAGGCTCAGCAGTTTAACAATAATCAGAATCGTGTACAAAGAGTTCCACAGTTTGATCCGATTCCAATGACCTACACAGAATTATACCCTGCTTTGATTGAAAGAGGTCTCGTTCAAACTAAAGCACCACCACCAGTACCTGAGAAACTCCCATGGTGGTACAAGGCTGAGGTCTCATGCCCTTATCATCAAGGGGCACCTGGCCATGATCTTGAGCATTGCATAGCTTTGAAATATGAAGTTCAGAGGTTGGTTAGATCTAATCTCCTCTCTTTCAGAAATTTGAATCCTAATGTGCAAGCAAATCCGCTGCCCAATCATGGAGGGCATGTTGTAAACATGGTATATGGATGTCCTGGTCCATACCGAGTCTATAATATCAACTTCTCAAGAGCAGATTTGGTACAAATGCACGCCACTCTCTGTCGAGGGCCGAGTTTTCGCCAGCATCAATATGGTTCCTGTAGCATATGTTGTGTAGATCCTCACGGATGTTCGATTGTGAGAAGAGATCTCCAAGTACTGTTGGATAATGGTACTATTCAGATCTACAGAAATAGGGATGAAAATGAAGTTAACATGATAGGATGTTATCCGCATGAGCTTTTAGTCTCAGATATCAACTCGGAAATGCCTACAGTTAACGTCATCGTTCCTCATTTCAACATGCCTGAGCGCATGGAAGTTACTTACAACAAGCCGAAGGTTCCTATTGCTCCTTTGATCATTTGTCTACCTGGACCTGTTCCTTATAACTCTGACAAGGCAGTTCCATACAACTACAATGCCACAATGATAAAGGATGGACAAGAAGTTCCTTTACCTACTCTTTCATCTGTTGTAAACATCGCTGATGTGAGTCGCGTAACAAGAAGTGGACGTGTGTATACTCCACTACCTCCGAAACAGCCTGTTGCTCCTGCAACCGAACAAAATCCTGTCAATACACCAGTAGGGAATCCTGAGGAAATTCCTGTCAGTAATACAAACACAGATGTTGGTCAATCCAGTGGAACCAATGTGAATCCTGATGAAATTTTGAAACTTATCAAAAGAAGTGAATATAAGATTGTGGATCAGCTTATGCAGACTCCTTCGAAGATCTCAATAATTTCATTGCTTTTAAACTCAGAAGCCCACAGGGAAGCCCTGATGAAGGTCTTAGATCAAGCTTTTGTAGATCATGATGTGACTGTTGACCATTTTGATGGGATAATAGCCAACATAACAGCTTGTAACAATTTAAGCTTCTGTGATGAAGAACTCCCCGAGGAGGGTAAAAATCACAATCTTGCTTTGCACATTTCTATGAACTGTCAGTCAGATTCTTTGTCCAATGTGTTGGTAGACACCGGATCTTCCTTGAATGTGATGCCAAAGACGACTCTTGCTCGCTCGTCTTACCAAGGAATGCCTATGAAGTTCAGTGGTGTAGTAGTCAAAGCATTTGATGGATCGCGAAAATCTGTTATCGGCGAAGTCAACCTTCCCATGACAATTGGTCCACATACGTTCCAAATCACCTTTCAGGTCATGGACATTCAAGCTGCTTATAGCTGTTTGTTAGGACGACCATGGATCCATGAAGCAGGGGCAGTAACTTCTACGCTCCATCAAAAGTTAAAATTTGTAACAAATGGAAAATTGGTAACGATAAGTGGAGAACAAGCCTTGATGGTGAGCCATTTATCCAATTTCTCTTTCATTGGTGCTGATGATGTGGAAGGAACTCAGTTCCAAGGTCTCTCTTTAGAAGACGAATCTTCCAAGAAGAAAGCATCGATCTCTTCTTACAAAGAGGCAGTGAAAGTAGTAAAGGATGGAACTACTACTGGCTGGGGGCAAGTTGTGATCCCTACCAAAAATGAAACTAGAGCAGGACTCGGATGTTCACCAACATTCTCAAACTGCACCAATAAGGATGAAACCCTTCGTCCGATCAAAGAAACATTCATTAGTGGAGGATTCCTTAACCCAATTCCTCAAGAGGTTAATGTCCTTATCGAAGAATGCATCGAAGAAGGTCTCTCCGATGATGAAGAAGAATGGAAATGTTATCTCAATGACTCGGGATACATATCTCAGGAAGAACCATACCCTCCTTCAGAGAAATCCAAAGGCAAAGAAACTGAGCCTGTTCCTGCAGAGATCTGGGACACCTTGGGACAACCAAGTGGAAAATTTGATTATATGGTGAAATATACTGCGCCTGAAAGTTCAAAGATTGCGATTGAGGATATCCAACCAACTGGATGGGGAGATTCCTTTGAATATAATAGTCAACCAGAAGAGGTTTATCAGCCCTGTCAATTTTCTCAGCAGCCTGAAATTACTGGAGATTTCGGATTCAATGCATCTGCCAAGATTAACAATCCTGAAGATGGTTATTATCACATAAATGCCATTTTTGAAGATGAAGGGGAAGATGGTCCCGCAGTTGACTCAAAAAGTGTCGCTGACAATGAGTCTCTTCATCCTGAAGACTGGGAAATACATCCTGAAAATTCTGAAGATTGTGACTCATCTTATGCTCTTCAAGAAGTAGAAGAAGACCGTTTCAACTCTACAAAGAACAAGGTTGACAAACCAGGACCTTCAAATCCTGCTCGACCAGCGGTCAATGTCAATGCTGGAGATAACTCTGAGGAGAATTTTCCTGAATACATAATACACAGAGGAGTTCGTTGCTACTGGAAAGCTGTCGACGTTCCGAATGTTGTTCGCCGCTCAAAGTAATCACCTCGCTGTTATTTTGACCTCCTGCCTTGCCCAAAGCAGAGAGATGTTTTATAGGGCTTTGCTTTTAAATGTTTCGCCCAAATAACTTTGTGTATAGGGCTTTGTTTTAAAAGTTTCCCTCTTTGTCCTGCCCAAGACAAATGAGTTTGTGTTTAGGGCTTTGTTTCAAAAATGAATCATAAATAAAGTGTCATTTTGAATTCCCTACATTATATGTTTTATTTTTTGCTTTTTCTGGAAATGGTAATCCTAAAAAACCAAAATAAAAAAAAAAACTTTTTCAAAAAAAATCTGCATACACTCTTGCATTCATAAATTTTCTGAAATAAATAATCACATGTACAGATTTACTATTGATAAACCCATTGAATGCAATAGCCCTATGCCCTCTCCCAACTTTGAGTTTCCTGTGTTCGAAGGCGAAGAAGAGGAAGAAGAGGAGATCCCAGACGAGATCTCTCGATTACTTGAGCACGAGGAAAGAGCCATTCTGCCTCACAAAGAGCCTTTGGAAAAGACTAACTTGGGTTCTGAAGAAGACAAAAAAGAAGTGACCATTGGATCACTGCTTGACACTGATGTCAAGAGTAAGTTGACAGACCTTCTCAAAGAATATGTTGACGTGTTTGCCTGGTCCTACCAAGACATGCCTGGGTTGGATACCAATATTGTTCAGCATTACTTGCCATTGAAGCCATAATGTCCGCCAGTTAAGCAGAAATTGCGAAGGACTCACCCTGATATGGCTAACAAGATCAAAGTAGAAGTTCAGAAACAGCTCGACGCAGGTTATCTTGTCACCTCAGAATATCCTCAATGGTTGGCCAACATAGTGCCAGTTCCGAAGAAAGATGGTAAAGTCAGAATGTGTGTTGACTACCGTGACTTGAACAAGGCCAGTCCAAAAGATGACTTTCCATTACCACATATCGACATGCTGGTTGATAACACTGCTAAGTTCAACGTCTTTTCCTTCATGGACGGGTTCTCCGGTTATAATCAGATCAAGATGGCTCCTGAGGACATGGAGAAGACATCTTTCATCACTCCATGGGGTACCTTTTGTTACAAAGTGATGCCGTTTGGATTAAAGAATGCAGGCGCAACTTACCAAAGGGCAATGACTACTCTCTTTCATGACATGATGCATAAAGAAATTGAAGTTTATGTGGACGACATGATAGCCAAGTCCAGCACAGAAGAAGAACATATTGAATACCTTTTGAAGTTGTTTCAACGATTAAGGAAATATCAGCTTCGCTTGAATCCTAACAAATGTACTTTTGGGGTTAGATCTGGAAAACTCTTGGGTTTCATTGTCAGCCAAAGAGGTATTGAAGTAGATCCCGACAAAGTCAGGGCTATTCAAGAGATGCCTGCACCAAAGACTGAAAAACAAGTAAGAGGATTTCTCGGACGATTGAACTATATCTCCAGATTTATCTCTCAAATGACTGCTACTTGTGAGCCAATTTTCAAGCTTCTCCGCAAAGATCAAGGGGTTGTATGGACTGAAGATTGCCAGAAAGCGTTTGACAGTATCAAGGAATACCTGTTAGAACCACCGATATTGATTCCTCCGGTTGAAGGAAGACCACTAATCATGTACCTTACCGTGTTAGAAGAATCCATGGGTTGTATGCTTGGACAGCAAGATGAAACCGGTAAGAAGGAGCATGCCATCTATTACTTAAGTAAGAAATTCATAGACTGTGAGTCCCGTTACTCCATGCTCGAAAAAACGTGTTGTGCTTTGGCTTGGGCTTCAAAACGTCTCCGCCAATACATGATCAACAATACTACTTGGTTAATCTCCAAAATGGATCCGATCAAGTACGTCTTTGAAAAGCCTGCCTTAACAGGAAGGATTGCTCGATGGCAAATGCTATTATCCGAATATGACATTGAATATCGTGCTCAAAAAGCAGTCAAAGGAAGCATTCTCGCCGATCATTTGGCACATCAACCAATTAATGAATATCAATCTCTCAAGTTTGACTTTCCTGATGAAGATGTCTTATACTTGAAGATGAAAGATTGTGACGAACCGTTACCTGAAGAAGGTCCTGAGCCTGGATCAAGATGGGGCCTAATTTTTGATGGAGCAGTAAACGCTTTTGGCAATGGAATTGGGGCAATAATCATCACTCCCAAGGGTACTCATATCCCGTTCTCTGCCAGATTACTATTTGATTGTACCAACAAC
This sequence comes from Vicia villosa, assembly GCF_029867415.1. NCBI lineage: Eukaryota > Viridiplantae > Streptophyta > Magnoliopsida > Fabales > Fabaceae > Vicia > Vicia villosa. The sequence goes on along the minus strand of NW_026705439.1, from coordinate 149,092 downwards.
ATCGCAGAATATGAAGCTTGTATCATGGGTCTCGAAGAAGCCATTGACTTAAGGATCAAGATCCTAGACATATATGGAGATTCAGCCCTTGTGATCAACCAAATCAAAGACAAGTGGGAAACTTACCACCCTGGCTTGATTCCTTACAGAGATTATGCAAGACGTCTGTTGACTTTCTTCAACAAGGTTGAATTGCATCATATACCTCGAGATCAGAATCGAATGGCAGACGCTTTGGCTACTCTATCTTCCATGTTCAAAGTCAATCATTGGAATGATATGCCTAAAGTCAGAATTACGCGCCTTGAAAGGCCCGCCTATGTGTTTGCAACCGAAGCAGTCATCGATGATAAACCGTGGTTTCACGACATCAAACGCTTCCTTCAAACTCAAGAGTACCCGCTTGGGGCATCAAACAAAGATAAGAAAACTCTAAGGAGACTTTCTGGCAGTTTCTTCCTGAACGGAGATGTGCTATACAAAAGAAATTTTGACATGGTTTTGCTCAGATGCGTGGATAGACACGAAGCAGACATGTTAATGCATGAAGTGCATGAAGGGTCCTTTGGAACTCATTCAAATGGGCATGCAATGTCCAAGAAAATGTTAAGAGCAGGATACTATTGGTTGACAATGGAATCTGACTGTTATAAACACGTGAAGAGATGTCACAAGTGCCAGATCTACGCAGATAAGATCCATGTGCCACCGACTCTACTCAATGTTCTCTCATCTCCGTGGCCTTTTTCCATGTGGGGTATCGACATGATTGGTATGATCGAACCAAAAGCTTCAAACGGTCATCGTTTCATCTTAGTAGCTATTGATTACTTCACCAAATGGGTCGAAGCAGCATCTTACGCCAATGTTACAAGACAAGTGGTTGTGAGGTTTATCAAGAATAACATCATTTGCCGATATGGTATTCCCAGCAAGATCATTACTGACAATGGTTCAAACTTGAATAACAAGATGATGAAAGAATTATGTGAGGAATTCAAGATTGAGCATCATAACTCTTCTCCTTACAGACCAAAAATGAACGGCGCCGTCGAAGCCGCCAACAAGAACATTAAGAAGATCATCCAGAAAATGGTCGTCACTTACAAAGACTGGCATGAAATGCTGCCATTTGCTTTACATGGGTACCGTACTTCAGTGCGTACTTCAACAGGGGCAACTCCCTTTTCTCTAGTATACGGCATGGAAGCTGTACTCCCCGTAGAAGTTGAAATCCCATCAATGAGAGTTCTCATGGAGACTAAGTTATCAGAGGCTGAATGGTGTCAAAGCAGATACGATCAGTTGAACTTAATCGAAGAAAAACGTATGACTGCTCTATGCCATGGACAGTTATACCAAGCAAGGATGAAACAAGCCTTCAACAAAAAGGTTCGACCTCGTGAATTTCGAGAAGGCGACCTCGTGCTTAAAAAGATCTTGTCTTTTCAACCAGATTCTAGGGGCAAATGGTCTCCTAATTACGAAGGCCCGTATGTTGTCAAAAGAACATTTTCTGGCGGCGCCATGACTCTTGCAACCATGGATGGTGACGAACTCCCATATCCTGTGAATGCTGATGCAGTCAAGAAATACTTTGTCTAAAAAAGAACAAAAGAATAGCTCGGTAAGTCGAAAACCCGCAAAGGGCGACTTAGGCAAAAATGAGCGTCTCGGTGGACTGAAAACCCGAAAGGGCGGTCCAGGCAAAAATTAGAGACAATAAACAGAAAAATTATCCTGGTAGATTGAAAACCTGAAAGGGCAATCTAGGCAAAAATTAAGGAATTATGACAAAGTAACTGCATCAGTCCATACTTCGTCACCTGAGGAGTCTTTTTCATCAAAGGATCTTCAATCAAATCACCGCCAATCTGAAGCGACAAGCACAGTTGGAACTCAAAGTTGTTAGGGAATAGTGGTTATTGCTTTCAATGTAGCCTTTTCCGCATAATTACCATTTCCAACTTTTGTAAATACTCTATGGAATCACGCCTTTAGCTGATTACCATCCTATTAAATAAATTTGAGCCTTGTGCCCATTTGTTTGCAATCTCTAATTTCTTTTAGCTTGCAAAATGACGCTTTAATTGTGTTATTCACTTTTGAAAAAAAAAAAAGAAAAAAAAAGTTTTAAATGAATTTACTTCACTTTTTCAAAATAAAAGCGAAACTTTTCTTTGAGTTGTGAACAACAGAAGGAACATCAACAGCCATCTCCATAGGATGAATCAAAGATTATGATAGGAAAAGCTCTTCTATCCCCAGTGAAGAAGGTCTTTTATCCCCAGTGAAGAAGATTTTCCCTCTCCAGTGAAAAGGTTCTTCCATCTCAATGAGAAAAGATGATCATCTTCCCCAGAGAAGTTTAAAACACGCAGCACCACTCATCACCCGTGTTATCCACACTGTGTTGAAGAACATTTGCCAAGTATCTGGTTGTATTGCGACATCGGTCCTTCTCCAGTATATACTTCTTTGTCTGTCAGTATCGTCAGTATGCATGCTACATTCATGACATTCATCATTCATACATATTTGCATCATTTATGCATTCTTGCATTTTTCAATGTTTGCTTCGAAATCATTTGTTCAGGATATATCTATCCCAAGAAAAAAAAAGAGAAAAAAAAGCAAAAAAAGAAAAAAAGAAAAAAAGAAAAAGAAACAGGTATGGGCGTGTCATCCCTCCAGTAGGTTGTCACCCATAAACAGAAATAACATCCTTTCTTTTTCCAGTTCCCCACTGAGATCATTCCTCGTGGAAGAAGGTTGCTTTAGTTTCTCCTCTCAAAACAAAGGAGAAAATCCCCAGTTGAGTTCATTTCTCATGGGTACAAAGTCTTGTTTGACTGTTTCTTTCCAATTCATTCTTGGTTAGAACCTTGTCTTTACCAGAGATTCAAACTCCGATTCCTCAAACAGAGTTGTGAAAAACAGGCAATAAGCAATAGCCTCATCATCTGAGCAGCTTATGTCTCTTTCAAAAGACTTTTCCTCTCAAGGAAATCAATCATGAAGACCATTTGACAATCAGGGCCTCATTACTGTTCACAAGGCTGAATATCCAGTAATTTCCCTAGCAAAGTCTCCAGGATCATTTTATCACTCGGCTGATAATTGATCATGTCTTCAAAACCACTATCACGAGGCTGGTAGTCGGTAACCTTTTGTTCTGGTTATATTATTCAACATGTCTATCACAAGGCTGATAGTCGGTAATATTAACCAAACCTTTGAAACTCTTTTACCTTGTCAAGTCTATCACAATGCTGATAGTCGGTAACACAGTTTCATACCTTTCACCTTCGCATTATTAAACAAGTCTATCCCCATGCTGATAGTCGGTAATGTCGACAGGTAAGCTTTTCTTACAAAGCTATCATTCCCCGGTGAAGCATACACTTGCCTTCCCGAAAAGAAAAAAACGGATTCTCTTCCTAAAAACGGATTGAGACATCCTTCCCGATCTCTTTTCCCCAGCGGAGTCAGTTCTTGATATTCCCTCGGTAAAGACATTCTTGCATCATTCGCAATTTTGGTATCTTAGGTCCAAAATTTGCGTCTTCTGATATTTAAGTCTCTTCCGCCCTATCAAAATAAAGATTTTCAATCTTCATGTCTCAGGTTGAAGAAACTTAAATAGGGGCATCTGTCATACCCCAATTTTTGACCTAAGATACCACCTCATATCATTGCATATGCATCATTTGCATCTCTAACAAATTGCATAGCTTGTGTTTGCTACTTGTGACTCAGCAGGGTTAAATCAAGAAATCACTCATCAATACAAGTAACAATCAATTAGGGTTTTGTTCTCCCTTCATCTCAAATGAATCATCTTCATCAACAATCAACATTTGGTCCTCATAGATTCATTTCAACAAGCTCAAAGACTCTGAACCAACCAGATTAGGGTTTTGACTGAAGATAGCATACTCCTGACTTTTGCTCAGGATGTGACCCAATGACTTGGGACATGACCTCAAGACCCCAAGTACATCATTTTGACCTAATACATTGACTCAAGACATCTCCTACACAAGGATTGATCAACAGTGAAATTTCAAATCATCAGAATTAGGGTTTTGAACTATCAGGGACTAAAATCAGGGATCACATTTGGGAAACCCTAAAAATCCCCAGGAAGTCAATCAAAGGTTTCAATCATCCTCAAATAATCCCTATGACAATATCCAATGGAAATTGCATCTCAATTCAAGATCCACAGTCATCAATTTCATCAGGTCGACAATTAGGGTTTTTGACCTAATGCACTGAACAACTGACTTTTTAATCAGGACATGGTGCCACAACTCAAACCATGGCTCAAAATCCTCTAATGCTTCAATGTGATTTATTCATACCATCCATTTGGTGAGGATAGCCTGTTTCATTTAAAATCTCTAGAAACGCAATTCGTTTGAAAAAGTCAACTGTACAAGATCACCATTGACTTTTGGGGAATTTTGGTCAAACATGACTTTTGAAGTTTTAAATCATTAATATATGATATGAGAAGTCATTTGATCAAGAAAAATCAAGAAAATCAATCAATAATCAAAAAGTCAAAAGTTTGACTTTCCATACTTAGAAAAATTTCTAAGTGTTTTTCATGGTTTTTTCCAAACTTTGGAAGGGAATAACTCAAAATTTCACCTACAAACTGAAAAAAACTTCCAACATGAAAGTTGTAGATTTTGATCCAATAAACAACTTTGACACATATAATTTTTTTCCATAAGATCAACCATTTAAGAGATATGGAGCTTCAAAGTTGGCATCTTTGGAAAATTTCACTTGAAACTTCATTTTTCTCAAAATTCATGGAACTTTTTCACCCACTTCCTTAAAGATCTTGAAGAAACTTTCAACTAGGGTTTTGAAGTATGTAATATGAGCTTTCCAAAATGTCCAAGAGCATGAAAAAATATGGAGTGTAGCTATGGTTTTGAATTTTGACATTAGTGACCATTTCACTTGAAATTTCAAGCCATTTTTGCAAAGTTATGAACCAATTTGCCAAATAATGCAAGTAATGACACACCAAAGCAATGATTGAATGATATTTTCTGGTTTAAGATCAGATAGGAAAGAGATAAGAAGCTTGGACAAAATAACCATGGTTTAGTTACTTTTAACCATTGCATTAAATGTGAAAGATTCCTTTCTATCCCTTAAGCCAAATCATCACTTCTTGAAGCAAGTTGCAAAGCTCTGAGTTCAGACTCTTTGGCCTATAAATAGAGGTCATTACCTCATTCAAAATCACACCAAAACCTCACAAAGCATAGGTTTTCTCTTTCTTTCTTGAATTGCAAGTTTCATGTTTCAAAGTGAGGTAGAAATCCCAACCTCCAAATCCTTGAAGCTATGGCCAAAGTGATGATTCTAGCAAACCATAAACATCATATGGGATGTGTTTGAATCACTCATGCACCCAAAAACACCTCAAATATCAGAATCACTACCTCACTTCCATAATTGCATATATTGAACCTTATCATGCCAAAATCCATACCAAGCTATATCTGTCCAAACCAACACTTCTAACACCATCCATATACTTCATATGAATGATCCAAACACTCACCAGCAATCTGAAACACCTCCATCTTCAAATTCGATTCACTCTTAAAGCATCTGCAGATCGGGTACCATGGCCATGCTCAGATGAATTCAGTTGGTTCCAAGCATCCAGACACCTTCCATAATCATCATTGAAGCTATCCAGATCATCACAAAGCATCTGTAACACCTCCAGGCACGATTTCAATTTCCAGTTTGGCGTTTTTGAGGTAAGTGTTCTTGAACTTCAAACTCTATCATACATGCATCATAAACGCAAAACTGAGTTACTATCTTGTTTCTGCACCATCACTGAATAATAGCCCTCAATCAATTGCATCATATCATGATCATACACGATTTCACAAAGATTTGTCATATTAGGGTTCTTCGTGTTTATCAGAGGATTAATCATCTTAGAACAAAAATAAATGAAATTAAAGGTCGTCATCATGTTCCTCGTCCAAAACCGAGTGAGATAGACCCTTGGATCGATCAAAACAACACAGTTTTGAAGAATTTTGAAAATCAGTTAGGGTTGTGTTCTTGGCGCCAGATTTGGTTTGAGAAATTCAAATTCTTGATTTAAAATATATTTTATCAAACGCGTATGTTTAACAAGCCACAAGCGTGGCTCAGTTGGTCCATGTTTTGGCTGATGAGAGAGAGGGCGTGAGTTCAAGCCCTAGGGGAGACAAAACCAATTTTTTGCAACCTATTTTCTTTCATTTTTTAACAAACTTCACCAATTAATTTAACCAATCAAAATTCATTATTTTCACTTCATTTTTTTTACACTCTTTATTTAATATACATATTTTGACAATATTAAAAAAAATCACAAAAAAAGATTCATTTAATACTTTTTTAATTAAGTTTAAAATGACATGTTTTTAAGTTTTTAAATACTTTTAAATATTGTTTTTCACTTGATTTTTTAAATCTAATCACTTGTAAATATTTTTGGAGCAAACCCTAATCATCTAAGTGTTAATTAAGGATAACCTTTTTGTTTATTTTGATTAATTAACTTCTTTCAAAATTCAAACCATTTTAGAACAAGCGATCGCGATTCTTTTCAAAAACGATAAACCATTTCTTTTTGAAACTATTTGATTAAATCTTTTTAATTGATCAATTGATTTTCAAAAATACAGGGGCCTCTCGAATATTAGAGAGTATAAGTCCCTTTTCTTTTTCTTTGTACAGTTTTTTAAACAGAAAACTTTTTCCAAATTACTTCCAAACAGTTTTTAAAACAATAAATCTCACATCTTTTTTCAAAACCATCCACCCTGTTTTATGAAAATAAAACAGGGGCCTCTCGAATATTAGAGAGTATAAGTCCCTTTCCTTTTTTATACAGTTTTTCTTTGTACAGAAAACTCTTTCAAAACAATAACTTTCAAACAGTTTTTCAAACCTCGCGTCTGTAAATAAAACAATCAACCATGTCTTATAAAATAAAACATGGGCCTCCACATAGGTATAAGTCCCATTCCAGTACATGAAATTAGGTATTTCATTGTACATACACATTTTTGTACATATCTTAATTTGTTTTTTAACTTTGAATAACAAATCAAAAATGAAGGTTTTCTTTAAATCTTCCCAAAAATACCATGGGCCTCCATGTAGGTATAAGTCCCAAGCCCCTTTGTGAATACCTGTTTACATAGCTTTGAATAAACTCAAAAGGGCCTCTCCCCGAGTATGAGTCCCGAGCCCCTATGTATACAAATGGAGCATGCTTACAGGTATATTTCCTTCATAAACTCCATTATATGCACACACTTTGTCATATATATGTGCTTGTTCATACTTGTTCATATCTGTTCATATAACTGTTCATATTTGTTCATGTACTCGTTCATATTTGTTCGTACTTGTTCATGTTTGTGATTGTGTTATATATATTTGTTCAACTTAGTACAACACTAGGTTCCCCATAGCCTCCTATTGGGCTTCGTGCAAAGAATCTCCCTAGTTTAGGTTAGGACATAGAGTATGGTTTCCCGGTGAAATCGCTCTAAGAGCTCAAACCAACTATACCATGCCTCCCCTTGGGCTTTGTACAAACGAGTGACCCTCCCATAGCCTCCTCTTGGGCTTACAATGCAAGGACCCTGGATTGTCCCTCCCATAGCCTCCTCTTGGGCTTACAATGCAAGGACCCTCGGATAGCCTCCTCTTGGGCTTCGTACAAGGACCCACGGGCTTCTTATAAGCATTCCCAATATCCAAATCAAATACCCTAGGAGATTAGACATTTTTCATCTCTATGCTAGGAGTATCTCTTCTATATCATCACAAACAATCAATCAATCAATCAAACTTTTTGCCACAAGGCTGGCTAATCAATCAAACTGTTTTACCACCGTACTGGATGATTAATCAAAGTTTTTGTCACAAGGCTGACTTCATTGAAACTTTTGCCACAAGGCTGGCTGATTAATCAAAGTTTTTGTCACAAGGCTGACTTCATTGAAACTTTTGCCACAAGGCTGGTTAAACAAAAACATCTTTATCATTCTAAGCGCCATAAGTGGCACAGCCCAGGGCTTATAATGAAAAGATTTTCAAACAAAAATCAAACAGATGTATGTGATGATATAGATTAGATACATCGAACATTTAGATGACATTTGTCTCTTTTCCTTTGCTTCCACTAGCATAAGTGGGAACTACGATTGCTCTGACTTTCTCAACATCCCTTTGAGAATACGTAGGCACAAGGTCGATCCTTGGCGAGCAAAACAAAACAAAACAAAAAAAACATTCAAACCTTAGCACCCGTAGACCCCGAGCTACAGATGCTCTGATTCCCTCTAGGGGATATGTATGCAGAGGATCGCGATGATCTTTGCGAGCATAATCAAACAAACACCTTAGGTCCCACCTATTTCACAAGAACCTCTCAATAACATGGAATGAAAAACAAAGCAAAGAAACCTATAGAGTACTATAGATACGTTGGGTGCTAATACCTTCCCTTCGTATAACCAACCCTCTTACCCAAGATCTCTCCCCCACTTTTTAGGTTATTGCAGCTTTTTTCCTTTTCCTCCTTTGGAAATAATAAAAAGTTTGGTCGAAACAAGAAAAATCATTTTTTATGAGCACTCGAGCCCAAAGAAGGCATCAGGTGTCTCATCCGAAAAAAGACATACGATTTTTCGCCCGCGACAATATCCAGATTGTACTTATACTGTTTGACGAAGGCCTCTCCGAGGTCTCGAAAAGTACGAATCTCTGAACTGTCCAAGTTCATGTACCATTTGAGTGCAGCACCAGTCAGGCTGTCTTGAAAATAATGAATGAGCAATTGTTGATTATCAGTCTGAGTTGACATTCTTCGAGCGTACATCACAAGATGACTTTGTGGGCATGAATTCCCTTTGTACTTCTCGAACTCTGGTACTTTGAATTTGTGAGGAATTTTAACATTTGGAACCAGACAGAGGTCTGCAGCATTCTTTCCAAATAGATCTTGTCCTCGGAGAGTCTTGAGTTCCTTCTGCATTTGCAGAAACTGTTCCTGGAACTCGTCCAATCTTTCATACACGCCAGCATCCTCACTTGGAGCGTGATGATATACTTGTCCGCCCTGCGGGGGAAAAGTATGCATAATCGGTCGTGGAGAAGCCATGACAGCAGATCTTGGAATCTCAGCATTCTGTTGTGCGAAACCCATTGCCGTTGCTCTTGGAACTTCAATTTCCAGAGGTTTGTAACCCTCCGGTGGACGCATATCCATGGTGACTTTTGGAGCTTCAGAAGCTGGAGGTATGTACCCTTCTGGAGTAAAGTAATACGGCATGCCCCAAGGTCGATCAGGCGGCATGGTATACTGAGGAATAGGAGTAGAAACAATCTCGGAAACCACAGTCCTTTGTGGTTCTTCTGGCGTTGGTCGATTCTGTGCAACTACCAGGGCTTCTACCATACTATTGAGTCTTTCAACAGTACCTTTGAGAGTATTAATCTCTTCTCTGAGTTCTTCATTCTCTTGCTCAAAGTCTTCCATTCTTTTCTTGCGACTTGAACGAGTGTTGTATGGATGAGACAGCTTGAAAGTCTTGGTTCACCTCCTTCTCCTCCTCTCTTTCTGGAGAAAGGAAAGTGTCTATTAGATCCGCGACAACTCTCGTGTCAGTGCGTACGACTAAAGCGATGCATGATATGCAATTAAGTTATTATTTTTCAAGGAAACACCATAATTACGTTATGAAACATCAAACTTTTATTAATTAAGCGAAAATGCCGTTTTTACACACTTTGAAAATGGAAATACAGAGAAACTGAGAGAAAGGACTCTAAAACTTTGACGAAGAACCGACTTCACGTTCTAACATCTTCTTTTGTTTCTTGAGCTGAGCGTTCTCTGACGTGAGCTGATCGATGATCCAGGAAACAGGAGGGATATGATGAGAAAGTGATGATTGTGTCACTTGTCGATCGAGTACTTCAAGTAACTCATCCTTCCTTCTTAGGATGTTTTGAATCTCAACATTTTCCGTGTTGACGATTCGATACTTGTTCCTCCAAGCATTCCTTTCTTGGCATACCTTGTTTAATGCCGCTTGCAGTTTTTCAACATCGGTGGAGAAAAGGTAAATTGGTTCCCTTAGGGGAATAGGTTCTTGATGTTGATATGGCATCCTGAGCTTGAATGCTCTAACGCGTACCCATTGAAGGTAAGGATCCAGGGAGATGCAAAGATGTTTTCCTAACAATCTTCTCCCTTTGCTGTGAACAAGACGCCAGGCTTGAACAATTTCCTTCTTCAGCATGTTGCCATGATCGTCGATATTCTTGAAGAACAGACCCTCCAATTGGATGTTACTTGGAATTTTTTTCATAGGATAGCCGTATTGACGACGGGCTAAAGCTGGATTGTAACTGATTCCTCCCTTAGTTCCAATAAGGGGTACGTTGGGAAAACTTCCGCAACTGAAGATGATCTTGGTTTCGTCGTTGTCAAGACTACACCACTCAATGTCCGTATGAGTGAGAGACATGATTTTCTGTGACCAGTAAAGGCCATCCCTCATATTCCAGAAAGTGCTAGACTTTGGTAGGTGTGAAACGAACCATTCGTATAACAACGGTACGCAGCATGTGTTTAATCCTCCTTGCTGCAGGTTTCTTGAATGCACAGAGTGATAAGCATCCGCAAGCAAGGTTGGAACTGGATTTCCAATTAAGAAGATCTTAATTGTGTTGATGTCGACGAAATCGTTAATGTTAGGGAACAAAAACAAACCGTAGATAAGCAAAGCCAAGATTTCCTCAAAAGCGCTCATATCTTGAATGCTGACGAAGTATCGAGCTTGATCAAACAGGAATTTGGAGGGCAATCCTTGAATTCCTCCTCTACTCACCATATGAGTTCTGATGTCGACTACGTTCAAAGGAGTAGTTGCAACAATGATAATGTCGTCAAGATTCTTTTCCAAACCGGAGTACGGATCTTGCGCGTACACGGGTATTCCAATCAGACGAGAGTACTCCTCCAACGTAGGCATGAGCTGATAATCTGGAAAGGTGAAGCAGTGATACGTTGGATCGTAAAACTGTACCAAGGTGGGAAGGCATCTGAGAATTCTTTGAGCAGCTGTATCAAACTCTCTCTGATCTCTGAACTGAGCGAAGCTCCAATCTTAACCTCTTTTCTGTTTCCATCGGAACCAAGGTTAATGATCTCTAGAGGCTCATTGTATGGCTGAATGGCCTCTTCCTTTTGTTGAAGTAATCGTGAAATTTCCTTTGATATTTCTTCGTCTTCTTCTTCCTCTGCCTCAAATACAGGAAACTCAAAGCTTGGAGAAGTCATACGGTCGCACGTTTCAACGGGGTATTTTATGATTAATCTGCATATGTGTGATAAGTTTTATTTAGACAATGAGGGAAGACTCGGTGTATGCAGTTAGTGGAATATTTGATGTTTTTTAAGGGTGTTTTTTAGGATTACCAATTTCCGAAAAAAGAAAAGGAAAAACTAAACGAAGGAACAGAATGACATTTTTATTTATTGACAGTCATTTCTTGAAACAAAGACCCTATAAAACAAAACTCTATTGCTTTGGGCAAAGCAAAGAGGGACATTTTCCTAAGAAATAGTAAAATGCAAAGCCCTATGAAACATCTCTTCACCCTGGGCTATGGTGAGAGGACAAAATAACGGCGAAAATTCCTACTTAGGAGTGCGAACAACAGTTGAAACTTCAACAGCTGTCCAGTAGTGGCGAACCCCATTGTGCACTAAGTAATCTGGAACCTTAGGCTTAAGCTGGCCTGTGGTAGGTCTTGATTTACCAACCACTGTCTTTGCAACACTCAGACGATCTTCTTCTATTTCAGCAGACTGAGCGGTTTGAGCATACCCATTTCCAAGTGGAGTATGTCGGTTTTTCTTTTGAGGAAACTTCCAATCTTCTGAGTGGAGAGACTCATTATCGGAGACACTTTCGAGATCATCCTCTTCTTTATTTTGGTCTTGCTCTTCTCCCAAGATGGCATTGACTAGATATGTGAACTCTAAATCCGTAGCCTCGAAAGGTGACTTGGGGATATAATCCTCAATGATGACTTCACCAGATGTTGATGATGAATAGCAAGGGTTATACATCTCTTTTGGCTGAGAGAGGTACTCATAATCAATGTTCCATCCAGTTGGAACAATGTCTTCAAGAGAGATTCTTGAACTTTCAGGAGCGGAATATTTCACCATGTAGTCGACTTTTCCGCTTGGTTCTCCTAATGTATCCCAAGTCTCTTCGGGGATAGGAGGAACTTCTTCTGATGAACCATGACTTCTGGTGGTGAAGCTGTTAGTAACTTCATCACTGCTTGGTTGAGTCTTACTTTCAGATCCTTTAGTCGGATAACAGTAAGGTGGATCAGACTCTGGTAGGGAGATCTATCCTGCTTTGTTAAGATAGGATAACCATTCCTCTTCATCGTTGTTTTCCGTACCGATGGTATTAACTGTTTGTTGAACAGGTTGAAGAAAACCTCCACTGCAGAAAGTTTCTTGAATTGGGAGAACTACCTCAATCCCTGGAACAGCTTTTGATGATGTCGGAAAGAATCCAATTCCTGTTCTGTTCTTGTTGTTGGTAGGAATATTAATGTGCCCCCAACCACTGGTAGTGCCATCCTTTACAACTTGGATTGCATCTTTGTATGAAGAGATAGACGCTGCTTTCTCCTTTCCTTTGTCTAAGGAAAGTGCTTGGAATTTAGTTCCAACAACTTCTTTTGGTTCTATGTCGGAGAATGATGACAGGTTGCTGACGATCAGAGCTCGTTCTCCACATACGGTTACCAATTTGTCATTTCTTATGAACTTCAGTTTCTGATGAAGTGTTGAAGTAATTGCCCCAGCCTCATGAATCCATGGGCGACCTAGCAAACAATTGTATTGTGCTGGAATATCCATAACTTGGAAAGTGATTTTGAACGTCTAAGGTCCAATAGTTATGGGAAGGTCCACTTCTCCGAAAACTGACTTTCTTGATCCATCAAATGCTTTGACGATGACATGACTTTTTCTTAAAGGGTAATCTTCGAAAGATAATCTTGATAATGTTGATTTAGGCATGACGTTGAGAGAGGATCCATTGTCTATTAGGACTCCTGTGAGTGTATCACCCATGCAGCCAACTGAGATGTGAAGTGGAAGATTGTGGTCCACTCCTTCTTCAGGAAGATCTTTGTCACAGAAACTTAGGTTAGTTCCGGCGGAGATGTTGGCAACGATGTTGTTGAATTGGCTTATAGTAACACTTGGTTCTACAAAAGCTTGTTCCAAAACTTTCTGTAGAGCTTCCCTATGAGCTTCAGAACTCAATAGCAGGGAAAGAACAGAAATCCTAGACGGAGTATGTAGTAATTGATCTACAATGTTGTATTCACTCCTCTGGATTAACTTCAAGATCTCATCATTTTCTTTCGCTTGAACAGCATTGGTCGGATGATTGTCTTGCCTATGTGGTACTTCCTCCGAAGGTTTCTCCACATTTTCTGTTGTTCTGTTGAAGACTCGTCCACTTCTGGTGACTCGACTAACATCAGCAATAATGACAACCGATGGTAATGGTATTTCCTTACCATTTTCAATAAATGTAGCGTTGTACTTGTATGGTATAGCCTTGCTGGACTCATACGGTACAGGACCTGGTAAGTAGATGACTAGTGGCGCAACTGCTGTCTTCCTTTTATCATACTTAACTTGCATTGGTTCAACTTGATTAATTTGAGGAGATACGGTAAAGACTTCATCATCTTCTCTATTGGCAAGAACAGTAATGGTATTGTCATCTATCAGCTTCTGAATGTCGTTGCGAACACGCAAACATCCTCGTGAATTTCTTCGGCAAATTTCGCATCTACTGTAAGCGTGGAAATCTGTTCCAAAGTAGGCAAGTCCATTTAAAGTTTTGTGGAACCTGACTACCGATCCTTCAAGGTCTTCAACTTTGTAGATTTTGTATTCTCCTGGACATCCTTGAACCATGTTGATGTCATGTTCAGTTCTGACTCGGATATGTTGAATCCATCCTAAGTCCATTTGTTCTTGTAATGCAGCCTGAACTACGGCACATCCTTGATTATTCTTTGGACAAATTTCACATGTGAAGTAGTTGTGAGGTGGTACATGACCGTACCCAGCTTGTTTAGCGTGCATCTTGACAAGATTTTCCCCTATCTGACGAATGTCGTAGATTTGAATGACGTTAGGGTGTTGATCTATCAGATTTACTGAAGCTTCTTTGTGTTGCGGCAAAGGATTTTCTTGGACGTTTGGATTAGTATCTTTGAAGGATAGCATTCCGCTCTTCACTAATCGTTGGACGTCAATCTTGAAAGATAAACAGTTCTCAATATTGTGACCTGGTGCCCCCTGATGATAGGGACAGGATTGGTCAGCCTTATACCATGGTGAGGAACTGTTTGTAGGATTTGGAGGACTCCTTGTCTGAATGAGTCCTTTTGCCAGTAATGTTGGAAACAATTCTGCATACGGCATTGGTACGGGGTCAAAGGCAGGATACCTTGGAGCCCGATTGTTGTAACTTGGAGGTCGAACCTGCTGCTGAGGTTGCTGCGACCTTTATTGAATTTGTTGTTGCGAAACTTGAGGTTGATAAGCTGGCGCTGAGTTAACCACCGGAGTTATTGTTGCAACTTGAGGTTGGAATTTCTTCTTGATTTTGTGCAAGACATTGCTGACATCTTGATCCTTTTTCTTCTGGAAAGAACTTCCATACTTCCTTGGACCAATAGAAGATTCTGGTTCTTTGTTCAAGCGTCCTTCTCGAACTGCTTCTTCTAAACGTACACCCATGTTTACCATCTCAGTAAAGTCACTTGGTGCACTTGCAACCATTCGTCCGTAGTAAAATGGACTCAAAGTTTTGAGATAGATTTTTGTCATTTCTTTCTCTTCAAGTGGTGGACAAATTTGAGCAGCAACTTCACGCCATCTCTGAGCGTATTCCTTGAAGCTTTCTCTATCCTTTTGAGTCATGGCCCGGAGTTGATCTCTGTCGGTAGCCATATCCAGATTGTACTTATACTATTTGACGAAGGCCTCTCCGAGGTCTCGAAAAGTACGAATCTCTGAACTGTCCAAGTTCATGTACCATTTGAGTGCAGCACCAGTCAGGCTGTCTTGAAAATAATGAATGAGCAATTGTTGATTATCAGTCTGAGTTGACATTCTTCAAGCGTACATCACAAGATGACTTTGTGGGCATGAATTCCCTTTGTACTTCTCGAACTCTGGTACTTTGAATTTGTGAGGAATTTTAACATTTGGAACCAGACAGAGGTCTGCAGCATTCTTTCCAAATAGATCTTGTCCTCGGAGAGTCTTGAGTTCCTTCTGCATTTGCAGAAACTGTTCCTGGAACTCGTCCAATCTTTCATACACGCCAGCATCCTCACTTGGAGCGTGATGATATACTTGTCCGCCCTGCGGGGGAAAAGTATGCATAATCGGTCGTGGAGAAGCCATGACAGCAGATCTTGGAATCTCAGCATTCTGTTGTGCGAAACCCATTGCCGTTGCTCTTGGAACTTCAATTTCCAGAGGTTTGTAACCCTCCGGTGGACGCATATCCATGGTGACTTTTGGAGCTTCAGAAGCTGGAGGTATGTACCCTTCTGGAGTAAAGTTATACGGCATGCCCCAAGGTCGATCAGGCGGCATGGTATACTGAGGAATAGGAGTAGAAACAATCTCGGAAACCACAGTCCTTTGTGGTTCTTCTGGCGTTGGTCGATTCTGTGCAACTACCAGGGCTTCTACCATACTATTGAGTCTTTCAACAGTACCTTTGAGAGTATTAATCTCTTCTCTGAGTTCTTCATTCTCTTGCTCAAAGTCTTCCATTCTTTTCTTGCGACTTGAACGAGTGTTGTATGGATGAGACAGCTTGAAAGTCTTGGTTCACCTCCTTCTCCTCCTCTCTTTTTGGAGAAAGGAAAGTGTCTATTAGATCCGCGACAACTCTCGTGTCAGTGCGTACGACTAAAGCGATGCATGATATGCAATTAAGTTATTATTTTTCAAGGAAACACCATAATTACGTTATGAAACATCAAACTTTTATTAATTAAGCGAAAATGCCGTTTTTACACACTTTGAAAATGGAAATACAGAGAAACTGAGAGAAAGGACTCTAAAACTTTGACGAAGAACCGACTTCACGTTCTAACATCTTCTTTTGTTTCTTGAGCTGAGCGTTCTCTGACGTGAGCTGATCGATGATCCAGGAAACAGGAGGGATATGATGAGAAAGTGATGATTGTGTCACTTGTCGATCGAGTACTTCAAGTAACTCATCCTTCCTTCTTAGGATGTTTTGAATCTCAACATTTTCCGTGTTGACGATTCGATACTTGTTCCTCCAAGCATTCCTTTCTTGGCATACCTTGTTTAATGCCGCTTGCAGTTTTTCAACATCGGTGGAGAAAAGGTAAATTGGTTCCCTTAGGGGAATAGGTTCTTGATGTTGATATGGCATCCTGAGCTTGAATGCTCTAACGCGTACCCATTGAAGGTAAGGATCCAGGGAGATGCAAAGATGTTTTCCTAACAATCTTCTCCCTTTGCTGTGAACAAGACGCCAGGCTTAAACAATTTCCTTCTTCAGCATGTTGCCATGATCGTCGATATTCTTGAAGAACAGACCCTCCAATTGGATGTTACTTGGAATGTTTTTCATAGGATAGCCGTATTGACGACGGGCTAAAGCTGGATTGTAACTGATTCCTCCCTTAGTTCCAATAAGGGGTACGTTGGGAAAACTTCCGCAACTGAAGATGATCTTGGTTTCGTCGTTGTCAAGACTACACCACTCAATGTCCGTATGAGTGAGAGACATGATTTTCTGTGACCAGTAAAGGCCATCCCTCATATTCCAGAAAGTGCTAGACTTTGGTAGGTGTGAAACGAACCATTCGTATAACAACGGTACGCAGCATGTGTTTAATCCTCCTTGCTGCAGGTTTCTTGAATGCACAGAGTGATAAGCATCCGCAAGCAAGGTTGGAACTGGATTTCCAATTAAGAAGATCTTAATTGTGTTGATGTCGACGAAATCGTTAATGTTAGGGAACAAAAACAATCCGTAGATAAGCAAAGCCAAGATTTCCTCAAAAGCGCTCATATCTTGAATGCTGACGAAGTATCGAGCTTGATCAAACAGGAATTTGGAGGGCAATCCTTGAATTCCTCCTCTACTCACCATATGAGTTCTGATGTCGACTACGTTCAAAGGAGTAGTTGCAGCAATGATAATGTCGTCAAGATTCTTTTCCAAACCGGAGTACGGATCTTGCGCGTACACGGGTATTCCAATCAGACGAGAGTACTCCTCCAACGTAGGCATGAGCTGATAATCTCGAAAGGTGAAGCAGTGATACGTTGGATCGTAAAACTGTACCAAGGTGGGAAGGATCCCATCCACCATGTTGGTATTGAGCAAAGGCAGAAGTTTTCCATACTTCTCCTTGAAAGCCTGGGGGTTGACCACCAGTTTTCTGAGCTTTCCCAGTTCCTCGACCTGGGGACTCTTGAAGGTGTATTTCCTAGCTCTCTTTCTTCCATAATCCATGGTATAGATCCTTAAGTCCTTTCTCCGTTTCTCTCTTTCTATGAAGTTCAAAACGTTCATTATTTAGTTTCCTTGAAAAACGACTCGAAAAAGACTCTTTTTTTTAGTTGTTTATTAATGAATGATGCATGAATGCATAAATGCACACACAAGAGTTTTAAACAAACATGGCGTTGAAGGGTATAGTGGTCATGAAGTCCAAACGCAAACCCCGCCCCAATGGTAAACTAAGGTTAAGGATTTTTGTGCCTGTAGAACGGGTTCTAGGGGTCTCAGAGTTTTTGCTCAACCTTAAAGATACGTTGATTGGTATCTATAAGAGAGTTTTCTCTGAGTGTAGTATCTGCGTGACAATTACTTCCGTAATCACCGCTCTACGTCCTAAAAAGGCTTTAAGTGGGGTTAATGTGTTTCTAGGTCCTCCTGGTACAAATCAGTCTCGGAATGCAGTGGCGCAGTTAATCATAACCAGCCAGGCAAATCCCAAGAGTAGAATTGTGAACCAAGATTAGAGGGCCTTCACCGGGAAGACATCCTCCATCCTATCTTATGTTGCACTCAAATCCGGGTATAGGATTTCTCACCACAAGGGGGAATCAAGCCCTTTCCCGATACAGAATAAACAAAATAAACAAATATATATGCAACAAACACATGATATGACACAGAGGTTAGGCAGGACCTCTCTTGTTTGAGGGGGAATTTGGCATCCCTAATTCCTCATTGGGGCTGGACCAGCAAAAGGTCAACCATTGGTTTGGATGAAAAACCAAGGTTTTTGAACACTTATATCCCCAGCAGAGTCGCCATTTTTCTGTGGTGTCGTTTTCTTTACCTCCCCGTTTCACTTGGGAGGACGGCACGCTAAACCCTTCACGCGAAATTTGGAAGGAGAATGCGCCCGTGGTGGGATGAATTTTATTTCAGTTCTTCCTACGATATCACACGAACTTTCTTATTTGTCCTACGAGTAGGAAAGGGAAAAAAAGATCTCAACTAAACCCTAAGAGTTTGCTAAGTGTGGGGATTTCACCTAGACTAGAAATTCTGGAGTCCGGGGGGTCGGTTATACATAGGGAAGAGTTTAAACACCCTACATATCTGTAGTACTCTACAGGAACCTTCTCTGTGTCATTTGTGATTGTGTTTGTTGCTAATGATTGGGAAAGTTTCTCCTTTGTGTTAGGAGAAGGAATTGAATTGATTTGAAAAGACAGACAGACAGACAAACTGGCTATTTTTGGTATTTTATTAGCTCGCTGAGATTCCTTGTGAACCTCATGCCTACATATCCCTAGTGGAAGTCAGAGCTTAATGTAGTTCGGGGAACTAACTAGGGAAATTACTTGTTTTTGGTGCCTTGCTTGAAGCTCAAGGTTGAAGCTTTGAATTAAATCTCTGTTTACATTAAAGAGACATGAAATCATCTTTACAGAGAGGTATTTGTACTATTCTACCACAAACATTTAAAAGTGACAGAAAAGCTAAAAAAAATGATGTTTCATTAAGAGGGGAGTCTACTTGGTTGATCAAGTATGACAGCCATCGTGCCTCTAAAATGAAAGAAAGATGCTCATCCAAATTAGGGAAAGTGTACAAGTCTGGGGATGTGCCAGAGCATGTCTTTCATAGTCCTAAATGGGAGACTTTGAATGAAATTGAAATTGAAATGTTTGTTTGTTTGAATGTGGTAGAGTAGTAAAAATATCTCTCTATAGAGATAAGCTATGTCTATCTACTGTATAAAAGACTTGACTTTAGCTGGCTTGCATGAGGCCCAAGCTTGAGGCTTTTTGATTGATTTTATTGACTTATTGAAATGATAACTCTACTGGGGAGAATTTAAACTAAGGAGTTTTTTGGTGTTCTGTATGAAGCCCAGAATTGTGGCTGACTCTACTTAGGGAGACTCTATTTGGGGAGATTATCTCCTAAGAGAATGAATCTTTGATTTTTGAAAGACTGATTTTGGAGGCTAACCCTTTCCAGGGGTTTTGACTCAGCTGGAGAAATTGTCTATTAAAAGACTGGATATTTTTTCATGTTTCTTGGAGGCTGACCCTTTCCAGGGGTTTTGACTCTTTTTGATTAATTGACTTTGGAGGCTAACCCTTTCCAGGGGTTTTTGTTAAAATGAAGGAATGTGTGGAGGCTAACCCTTTCCAGGGATTTTTATTGAAATGATGGATTGATTTTTATTAATTGACTTTGGAGGCTAACCCTTTCCAGGGGTTTTTTATTGAAATGATTGGCAGAAAGATTATCTAGTGGAGACTTCTTGTTTAAAGCCCAAGATGAAGGCTGACTCATGCTGAGGATAAGAAAATATGGATCCTAGACTCTGCTAAGGGAGATTGATGAAGATAAGGGTGACAGAGACTGTCCATGTCTCTCATTCCAAAAGGTGTACTCAATGCAAAATTGAGACAAACTTGGCTTGTTAAAAGTCTGGTTTAAATTGGAAGAAACTCACCAGGGTAGGCTAAAAGGTGACTAAAGACCTGTTCCTATGTTTATAAGAAACCTGATGGGTCCTTGTATACAAGCTCAAGAGGAAGTTGGAAATGCTTTTAAGAAGCCTGTGGGTCCTTGTACAAAGCCCAAGAGGAGGCTAATCGAGGGTCCTTGTTATAGCACAAGAGAAAGCTATGTGGTTTTGAACTTATTTTGGCTCTAAGCAAATGGGTAAGAGGTTTCACCGGGAATAATTCCTCTTTGGGTGGATGTATCCTATTATTTGGATTCTAAGGTTTTTGCCAAGATGTTTCACCGGGAATAATTCATCTTGGGGGTTTGAACTACAGATCTCTAATTAGGAAAGAGCCTTCACCGGGAAGACATTCTCAATCCTAGGTCATATTCCTATAATATATATATAGTTTAACTGTCCTAGGGTTTACACTCAAACGTAGTTCTAAACAAATATATGTACAGTTTATATTTGACAGTAATTTAAATAAAGACTGTAAATTGAAAGCTTGTAAAGCCTAACCTGGATGGAGTGGAGGCCTTTGAAGAAGTATGTACAGAGCCTCAACAGTAATTTTGTGGATAACAGTTGAATGTATATATGATAAACAGTTAATGGTTTTTGAAAACAGAAGAAGTGAAGATGGACAAAGGTCACATAGGTATCTGAAGAGTTTCACCGGGAATAATGCCCTTCAAATACCAGAAGAATGTTTTGAAAACAGAAAGAAGATTTTGAAAATACAGTTTTGAAAACAAGCTAAGAAGAGAAGGTTTTTGGGACTTACACTCTATTAGAGGCCCAGTACTTTATAGTACTGGTGTAAAAATCAGTTTTGAAAATGATTTGAAATAATATAAGGTTTTGTTGTTTGAAAACCTTAATTATTTGATTTGTTCGGAGATTGAAAACAGTTTTGAAAATTGACAAAAAGTCAACTTAATTAAGGTAAAGATAAAGATCTATGCCTAATTAAGACCTAAACAGGTAGGGTTTTATCATAAACTTAATCACAAAGTAATTAGGTTAAAATAAAATGAAAATATATTTTAAAGTATTTAAGAAAACATTTAAAACATACTATTTTAAACCTAATTAAAATACATGAAATAAATAATATTTTTTATGATTTTTTTATTATTCACAAAATAGATATATTAAATGACAAGTGTGTGAAAAATGAAGTGAAAATGATTTAATTTGATAGGTGAATTATTGGTGTGAAGTTGTAAAGAAAATGAAAGGGAAAAGTGATAAAAAATAACATTTTGGCCTCACCATGGTTTGAACCCACGCCCTTGAAGTCAACAACTCAAAATAACACCACTGGGCCAACGCGCGCTTGGTGTTTATGATACACATCCAACGCATTATATTTTCAGACAAGTGTTAAATCATGAAAAAAATAAAAGGAACAAAAAGTCTGGGGCGAGGGGGATTTGAACCCCAGACTTTGGGCATGAGGAGACTAAGAGCGCATGTGTGGCCACTGGGGCAAGTTATTCATTCGTTTAGAAAACGCCTACCATTAAAAATAAAATAAACTTTGACCAGAGATTTGAAATTTGCGCGCCACAGCCATGGTCGTCTTCTTCCTCAAGCTCTCAAATTTTGAATTTGTGAACTTGCTCATTTCTCAACCATTTGCAAAGATGTAAAGACCAAACTTGCTCTAAATTCACTCACGATTCTAAATATGTAACTAATATAAATTTATATCAACTATATCTAACTAATTTAACAGAAATCGTGAAGAACCCTAAATTTTGAAAATCAAATTAAATGACTATACTGAAAGATAAATGAATGATGATAGAGGGTTTTCAATCCTCTGATTATGCTTAACAAGATAGAATCGAGCTTTATCACAAAGAGTGCTTAAATTAAAGAGGTCGAGTTCAGAAACTTACCTTTGAAAATGGAGGTCGTGAGGATGATAGAGAGCACCTGGGCTTGTATGAATGATCCCAAAAGCTTCCTTGTGGTTCAGTGATGCTAACTGAATGCTTGTTGTAACCTCAATCCTCCTGAATTGTTCTATGGACCTCCCTCGATTTGAGCTTCAAGTGAACATGGAGGGTGATAATTCTTGAGTTACAGATGAGCTGCAGCCATCTGAACAGCTTCACTACCTCCTATGGAACGTGCCTGGATGCTTGGCTTTGTTGGAAACCTTCTGAATTGCACTATGGACCTCCAACTGCAACTGCTCCAAAGTGAGAGCAACAATGGTGTTCCTCCACTTACAGAAGTGATCCAGGTGCTTGGATCACCTCAAATGACCTCCCTTGAGATGTTAGAATGCTTACTTTCCAAAGATGAGCTCTGGTTTGAAGAAAACGATTCTTCTTGCCAAAGAACTTTGAAAAACAATAAGCATGAGAAGAGAAAGAGAAAGCAAGGAATTGAGTTGCTTTGGTGTGTTTTTTTACTAAAGTATGCTCCCCTATTTATAGGTAAATGGTTCAGTACTGATTGAGAGAGTGAGCTTGCTTCATGAGAGAGTTTTGGTTTCTTAGCCAAGAAGAAAATTTGAAAAGATCCTAAATGCAATGATGCATTTTCGGGCTAGCTTCCCTAACCATTGATCTTGTATGATCCAAGGGAACATTTCTGATTCAGAGGAGAGTTCTAATTGGCTTAGAACAAGATTCCTTGATGATTCATCATTTGCCATAAATTCAAAAATGCAATCATTACATAATCACATGCCTTTGTTTTTGGGAATCATCTCTAATCCTTATGCAATGATGATTTTGGATGCATGGCATGTTTTCAGATGCATTAGAGGTCGTGTAGCATCACTTAGTGAAGCAAAATGCACAAAATTGCAAAGTTTCAAATTGTACATGACCTATAATTTCACTTCATGAGGCCAACTTTGAACAAGCATAACTCTTAGCTCAAAATGAATTTGGAGAAGGTTGAACACAATTTGGAAAGCCCTAAACATCTACTTCAAATCATTAGTTTGGAGTTTCTTCAGAATCCTTTGGCAAATTTGTGAAAAATGAGGCCAAAGTTGGAAGAAAACTAGGTTAAAACACTTAGAA
The DNA here is from genome assembly GCF_029867415.1 of Vicia villosa. Taxonomy (NCBI): domain Eukaryota; kingdom Viridiplantae; phylum Streptophyta; class Magnoliopsida; order Fabales; family Fabaceae; genus Vicia; species Vicia villosa. Next base: position 125,873 of record NW_026705439.1, on the reverse strand, counting down.
AAATTTTTAAGTGTTTATGACCTAAAACTTCAAAATTTCCAAAACTCTTAAATGATTGATCTTTTGAAAAAAGTTCATTTGTAAGATGTTGTTTTATTTTGCAAGATCTACAACTTTCATGTTGGAAGTTTTTTGAGTTGTGTAGGTGAAATCTTGAGTTCTCACCATGCCTTAAAAAACCCTAATTCCCGACTTTTTGCTCCTTGATGAATTTCTTTGAATTTCTTTGGTCAAATGACTTCATTATCCATATATTGATGATATTGATCCTTGAAAGTCATGGTTTGACCGAAAATCTCAAAAGTCAATGGTGATCCCATACAGTTGACTTTTTCCAGATAAGGTGAGATTTTGGACTTTTGTGTAGAATCAAGATCTTCTCCTCAAATGAATGATGTATATGGATTATATTGAGGTAGTAGAGACTTTTGAATCATGTCTTGAGTTTTGGATCCATTCCCTGATTAAAAAGTTAACTATCCTGGGGAATTAGGTCAAAAACCCTAATTGTCGACCAGAGGACAATGATGACTGTAGACTTTGAATTGAGGTGTGATGTCCAGTGGATCTTGTCATATGAGTTATTTGAAGATGATTGATGTCTTTGAATGGTCCCCTAGGGCTTTTTAGGGTTTCCCAAAGGTGATCCCTGATTTTAGTCCTTGATAGGGCTCCAAACCCTAGTCTGTTGATCTGAGTAATTCTGTACTTAGATGACTGGGTGTCTAATCAATCATAGGTAAAATAATGAAGCTCTTGAGTCTCATGATTGTGTTAGAGACTAATCCTCCTATTGATTGATCCTTTGCCTGAGTTTTATTGTCTTTGAACACCCTCGATTGAATGTCAGACTGCTCTGGGTACTTACTTTGACTTGATGAAAATCCTGAAGATATGTCATCTCAGGGGGGTCAAAAATTAGGGTATGACACATAGGAAATTTGTTTTAAGGATGGCGAAAGCGTATTAAAACTAATTGGGACTTATTTATTTTCAAAAATTGTTTTTACACTCGAGTGGGACGGCGAAAGCGTACGTTAGGGATATTAGCTTGCTCCGAGTCAACAGAGCGAAAGTTTGAGATTAGGAGATTTAAATAGATAACAACCTCATAAAATAGGCATTTTATTAATTACATTGTTTCCAAAAAGCTCTTCTAAAATCTAATGGGATGGCGAAAGCGTACATTAGGATTAGGATAGTAATCTGAATCAACAGAGCGAAAGTTTGAGACGAGGATTTTTAATCAATTGAATTAGTAAAGATTTTTAATTTAATTATGCAAAAGCCAATGGACCTTCGGATTACCTTAAGTTAAACGAAATACATACTGATACCTGTCTTTTATTATTATTCTTTATTTTCTCACAATCACTTTCCCTTAGGAACAATCGAAATTTTAGTACCCCTAGCTTTACATAGTAACCTTAGATAACGGTAGATCGATTCATAGTCCCTGTGGATTCGATATCTTTTAAAACTACACGACACGACTGTGCACTTGCAGTTATCAGATTTATAGACACGTAAAGTCGCGATCATTAGATGAATGATATTAATGATAGTGTGAGTTGATTTTATTGTATGCATTTTATTCTTCTTCTCCTTCTTTTTCTTTTGATCGATGAAAGTCTTAATACCTTGAGAATTCTTATGGATTCTTGGTAAAGACTAGATCGTTACCTATTTTCTTTTCGTGCGGTATTGCTTTCGGAGAGTGATCTACATATCGCTTCTCTCGCATGCATTAGCACATAAAGTTTTGACCGGCCTCGTTGTAGGGTGATTTCTACATAAATCACTTGGTGATCTGCTTAACATAGCGCAATATTTCGTGTCCCGAATAAAATAGACCAAATATGGAAGAGAATTGTATGCGGTTGATTTAAGACTTACGGAGGTTTATCGTGTAGTTGCTATGATTTCTTCAAGATTCTGATAAATGTCCATTGAATTTAAATCCGAGAATATCCTTCACTCACCATCAATCTTTCTTACTAACTTTGATAACATACTTGACAAGTTTCAAGATGGTTATCTTTAACCTCTAACAATTGACTTTAATTTCCACATTTTATTATATTGCTCTTTATATTTCTCGCTTTATCGCTTTATTTTATCATTTCATCATGTTTATGTTTCTGCCATTTTCTCTTTGTCCATTTGGACGTTTATATTCCGCTATTTTTTCTTTGTCAGTTTGGACGTATTGTTTATGTTTCCGCTATTTTCTTTTTGTCCACTTGGACCATACTTTACTTTTATGCTAAAATACTAATAAACAACAAAAATCTAAAAAACACTTAAGGCTCTTTTGGACTATTGGTTACTATCCTGAGCATTTTGGAGATTCGGACTTATGGACTTAGTACCTCTAGACCCTGTTATGATATTGTTACTCTGTTGTTATTCTGTCTGTCTGGCATTGGATTGTTGTCTGTTTGTGTATGCAGGTATTTCCTTGAAAGTCCTTGATGGTTAATTCCAAGGCATTGTTATAAGGATTTTACCCAAAAACAGCCGTTACGCTGCCCGATTTTCGTCAGAATTATAATGCGCTTAATGCAAAGTGGTGCTAAGATAATAAGTTCATCTGGATCCCCAAGTGGTAATGCTCTGGTTTAGTGTTAGTAGTCCAAAGGATGGGAATTCTACCTTGACTCATAATGTCAAGTGTTGGCTTCTTATTTCGGTTAGGTCGTTTCTTTCCTTAGCTTTTATTTTACGCACTAGGATAGCCTCTTCATCTCCTCCCCTTATTAGATTTTCAAAATCTTCTCCCTTTTTCAAAAATATTCTTATGTTTGTAAAACCTCTTTAAAACCTTTTTTTTCAAAATATCTTATGCCCTTAGTGGACTTTTCTTCAAAAGTTTAGACACGACTAATTGTTGTGACGAGTGGCAATACCCCACGATTTTAAAATTGATTGATATAATGAGAGCTTTTCCGCGTGAGAGAGCTAGTGGCATACTCATTGATTTCCATCCGAGTTGGAGACCTTCTTTCATTTGCAATGCAAAGAACTCATTTGTTCTCATGCTCAAGATCAATGGCTGAGTATTTCTCTCCTACGGTGATAAAGTGTTTATTCGCTTTTTAAAACCGTTTTTCCCTTTTAAGAGGAACCACATTATCTCTGACTTCTCCATTGCACCGAGGAGGTATGTAGGCATAAAGCTTAATGCTTTGCCGAGCTTATTTTAAAATAAAACAAACTCTCTTTTTTAGCACACACGACACAGATTTTCAAAAAGGTTCCTGTGGAATACCTCAGATATGAAGGGTGCTTAAAACCTTCCCCTTGTATAATCAACACACATACCTGAGATCTCTTTCTTGTTTTAAACTTTGGGTTTAATGTTATTTTCCCTTTTCCTTTGGAAACAATAAAGCGCGGTGGCAATTTCAAATGAAATAATGAGTCAAGTCAATCCTCTGGCTTCGGTCTCTGATTTTCCCTGCTACACCCGTGTTTTTCTTTTTCTGAGATGGTTTTGGTACAGCAACACATCACAATACCAAACCCAGACTCGTCTCACAAGAACGCACACGAACGACATTTTGAGAGAGTTTGATTTCTGCAAATTAAGGAGATGCTATTATATAGCAAATGGAGATTATAGGAAATAATGAAGGTCTTTGGTCTTGTTCAATGGTCAAATGGTTAATTAGGAAACAGTTCCAAAAGCTTTTACTCTTTCCAAAGCTGTTTTTGACTGTTTTTCTTAAAGGAGTTATCTTTGAATTACCAGTGCATGCATAGTCATTGAATGAACTTTACACCGACCACTGATGTGTAGATAAACTTTATTTCAAATTTCCTTGTTTGACTGTAATGATTCAATGTCTTTAAACATGTCATGACATTGTGTCAGACATTGTCACTTTTCTTTCCTTCAGGCACATAGCCCAAGATTCCGTAAAAGATTAAGACAGAGCATCATTTGGACCAATTAACAGACTCCCTACTTACTCACTAGTCATAGACATAATCTTCTATTGTTTTTGTACACCTTGAGACTGTTATCACTCAACTACCTCATTAGTGTAGAGAAGGAATAGTGGTTACCAGTTGCACATGGTTAACTTGAACCATTCAAATAACTGACAAAGGTATCACATTTTCTTCATGATGTAAAAGTATTTTTAACCAAGAAATTTCTCTTGACAAAAGAAGTTACTCCCCCTATCCGAGATAGTTTGAGCTCCCACAGACGAAATAAGCTTGAAATGATGAACGGAAAATATAAGACACATTTTCATATCTTCAAGAGACACACCCTCTGTTCAACAGTCCTGCTGAACACACTCATTATAGCAAATTTGTTCCTCACAATAAATACTTACACCAGAAGTAGAATGTCATAACATTGTGTCTGACATTTGTACTACCAGTATTCTCCACAAGTTTCATCCCCTTCAAAAGACCCTTGTCTAAGAACTTATCTCCTTCATAAACGATCAACAAATGACCATTTGATACTAAAATCATTCATAGAGAGGTTGCCACAATGTCAACAAACAGAACTGCCACTTCTGGAATTTTGTTGAGCATTACCCTACCATGTTTGAATTAGATCATGGTCTGCTTAAGATACTTTGAATTCCTTCTTGATAAGGTGTTTTTCAATCTCACGCATTAATTAACATACTCCTTGAACATAATAGAGTCTCCTTTATTCTTAGATGTGTTGATCCAATCATAGAACTTTTGTCTTCATAGTCATCTTCACTAAGTAAAGTCTTCATCATGAAAGTAATTATGTATGGCCAGAACACATTACTTACATCCAGATCAGAACCTGCCCATTCTAATCCACCATATGTCCAAACTGCCACTCTAGACATTAATGTCGCTTTTTCAAACTTCTTTATATTCCCAATCCTTCTACTAGGGAATATGTGCTTTGTGATGTTGATACTTAAGACACAAGTTCATCTGAACTCAAACAAACTATTGACTATCCATAGAGATAACACATCTCTATAGAGGACTTGGAACACAAGAAACAAATTGTGTTCACGACTCGAAACAAGACTCTTTATTCTTTACCAAACACTTGTAAAGAATGACCTGAGACTTAGCAACGCCTGAACACTACCCTTAAACCTTATGATTGACTCAAATAGACAATCATAACCTAGACTCTAGACACTTCTCATATTCGAAAGAAGAACATGAGGGACTCAAACAAAACGAAAAGATTCTATATTCCTGAGCAATTTAAACAACATACCTGGACTTTCACTCAAAGTCTTGATCAAGAATGTTATTTGAGAACAAACTGCACCAGGTGGACTCAAGCATAGGTTGGATCATGCACTTAAATCAGAACAAGTGATACACACCATCAATTCATGTCGTCAGATGATAATGCAAAGAATATTCTTTGCTGGTCTTTGAGAATAAACATGACTTCAGTTATGTTCTGAGGATTTTGTGTGACTTTGTTCTTCTTTCTTCAAGATTAGTCTTTGAGAGACTTTTCAAATGAAAAGAAGTAGAAAAACATTGTCTTTATTGATCTTCATACTCTTTTACTCCCTCTGAGATATACAACTTTAGGATATCTTTGATGTTCGTCCTTAAAGTTCCCTTTATTTGGAATTTTCCACAGATTCCAAGTTTAGAAACCCCAGTTTGCTTGCTACACAAGATCCAGATTGCCACATTCTGTAACTTGGAATAGAAGAAACTATGATTGTAAAACCATAAATTGATCTTCAATATACATGTCTGAGTTGTTTTATACATGCTTTGTAAATATCCAGCTCCCATCAAGATATTTAACAGAATCAGTATCCCACATCAGAGACTCTTGCCTTCTTCTTTGATGTGTGAAGATAATTGAGAACTCATGGTTGTAATAACTTCTTCTCAGCATCCAGGTTCTAAACCTAATAAGTACTAAGTCTCCCGTCAAATTACTTACCAGCTTTTTGTTAGAATTTGCTACTCACACTAGGTCATTCTGACTGATTACCTCTTCACATTTATATTTTCTGTTCTTGGCAAATAATTAAAATAATTGAAGATCTTGAGATGTTGTAACATCAGATGTGACATCATCCTTCATGGTTCTTGGTTAACATATTTAATCTCAAATTGACAATACTCAGGTTGGCAACAGAATAATCCAATAGTCAGCAATATCTAGACATATCAAGGGATAAAATAGCCAACATCTCAATAGCTTTTTCTTCAGACTTTAATTCTGATTTTGAGATGAAGGATGCCATGGTCTGTATCTATAGAGAATATTCCCTCAACTAGGTTTCTGGAATAGACTTATTCATATCATAATAATGAATTAGCCAGATCCATCTCACTTCCTTAATTTAAAACATACTACCCTTTTTGGATAACAACTAGGGCAATGCACATTCTTAACCATATTTCAATGTGATAGAGATACAATATTCAGCTCCAACAACTGCTCTATGGTTATTAATACTTATCTGGTTTCGTTGATCAGAGGAAACTTACAGATATAGGCTCTTCAAAAGTACAACATAAAGGATTAGAAAGGAATAACTTTATGAGTTTTTCTTAGTGGAACTGAGCACATGTTAATCGTGTCCTGATTAACTTAGCCAGATGTCTCCTCTTCCAGACTAGGAGTAGGTTCCAAACCAATGTTCTCACACTACATTAGTTCAGCACTAGAACATCTGTTCTTCAGTTGGTAGCTGCATACCAGTTCTTAATGTCCCAACGTCAGATAGGATATATGTTCCTCCTTCTAGGAACACTTAAACCTTGAAGATTTCAAGGTACACACTTGCAGATAATTATGAACATCATTGATCAGGTGACATTCATCAGCTCTAATAAACCATGCCATTATGAGTGGACTTAAGAGATTACTCAAGTATCTTTGGCACCTAATTATAGTTGTCAATAGCTGCCATACATTATGTTGATCCTTCATAACCCTAGGGTTTCTCAGAGACTATGTAGCGGAAAAATAGTCATATATCAACATAATTCACACAATGTTTACTTTAAGTGTTAGTAGTAAGCATGACAACTACAGATTGATTGTTACTCAACCTTGCACAATGCTTGCTTCTGCTTCAAGCAATTGATTAGACCAAACCAAAATCTTGAATTAATGAACTCACAGACAACATAGATTACCTTATCAATATCTTCACTCCCGCATGAAGGTTTTGATGAGCTTCTTCTTTATTCATAGATACCGGTTGAATTTGTAGATAAATTCAAGTTCTTCAATCCCGCATGAAATCCTTGGACTTAGCACTCTTCGTTCCAGCATCACTGCTCTTAGGTCAGGTTGATCTAATCATATAGGTCCATCCTCCACTTCATGGGACCATACAATATGAACATTCTTTGTTCAAACACTGTTCTGCTTTTACCACAACTAGAATTTATCCCTTACGGATCTCATCCAGAAACAGACAGAATACCAGCTCTGATGCCAATTGAAAATTCTGGTATGATAGACTCGGATGTCAATTTTGATGTCAAGACATCAGATCTGTTATTAATGTAGTGCCGGTAGAATACAAGGATCCCTCATTATTTGATTACTCTTAGGAAAGAGTCAATGAGACCTGGGATCACACATGTTCAGCATACATAACCAGATTATAATTTTACATGGTTCTGTACAGGAACAGCTAACACTTCTGAACCTGATGTTATTGACAAAGTCATAACATTCATAACTGAACAAATAATGCAGAAGATAAATAACATAGTTAATTGTTAACCCAGTTCGGTTCTAACTAACCTACTCTGGGGGCTACCAAGCCAAGAAGAAGATTCCACTATCAATAGTATTATTTTATATAAACAACCTCTGGTTTACGGATAAACAACCTCTAGTTTACCTAGTCACTACCCAATGCAATCTCTATCTCAGAACTCCATCCAAGATAAGAAAACCTCTGCTCACTCCCCGGTGATACCTAACTGTTACAACCCTGCAACATTTATTTACATAATTAACAATGAACACATACTTGATCTGCTTCACAGCTTCAATCAAGCTTACAATACTCAACTTTTACCTACAGGTTTCGAGTGAGGACAATCACTTCTCTATCCTACAGGTTTCGAGAAGGACAGATAAGTGACCTTCCCACAAACCGGGAGGTTCACCTACACGGCTAACCTTAATGGTTACGTCTTTCTAAGTGCTAGTTATCTTACAAAACTAGGTTACAAAGTTTCCTATTTATAACCTGATCCCAATTGGACTTGGGCTTACAAATCGCAGCACTCTGGCTATTACAAATCACAGAAAATATTCTGCTACAAATAAGGTCTTTTAGTCCTGAGTTTCCTAAATTAGAAACTGTTGAATCTTCAATCTTCTGCTATGATTCTTCCTGAATCTTCAATCTTTTGATCTGATTCTTCAATTATTCTTTTGACCTTTAAATATCCGCCACATAAGATTACATAATATTCACATAGAATATTCTGTATCTGTTTTAAACCAAACTGAATCTTTCTTCCAGTTCTGCAGGCGGAATGTCATGAGTTGATGTCATGACATTCCATCTAACATCTTGCTTGTTCTAACATCCTGCTGAATCTTCAATCTTCTGATGTCATGAAGTCATTCATTGGCTTGATAATGGTCGTCCATTAAACCTTCCTGTTATCATATTCTGTCAGTTAAGGGAATCGCTTATAGCTTTTAAGTGTGGCCAAAGTTTCCACATCCCCTCTGGAAGAATTTTATCAGCTCTGTTCGTTTCTGCTGAATTAGTTAAGATTATTTAAAATGCAGAATTTGAGAAAAGTGATGACATTCTTATGGAAGAAGATTGTTTACCATTTATTGCTTAGATTTCCATAATTTTATCTATGTGTAGTTTTTATCTATAATGAAAATTTGAGTTCTTGTTTTATATATTCTGCCAAAATGCATAAATTGTGAAAAATAAACAGATAAAATAAGAGTTAATGGGCATGCTCTTAAAAGAAGATAAGCTCTCCAGGTATCATAATATGTTCAGATATGCTGGTCATTATACCTTCTGAAAATTCATGAACATAGCAGTCTTTGACATAACTTAAGTAAAATTGAAAATTATCCATGTTATGAATATGTGGCAAAAGAAGTTTGTATTCCAAGCATCATTCCTGTGAGAACTTCCAAGAAAAACCAGTGCACTGAGAAAAAGCTATATCTAAACAAATTGGCAAAGTTAGAAAATCTCTCAAAAGGCCTGTAGCATATCTTTCATTCAGATATTTATCTTAGGGAGATCGTTAGAACTCAGGAGTAGCTGAATTAAAACATATAATGTTTATTCTCTGATAGTATCCTTACATGCTTAAAATACTTGTCGAGACTATATATTTCAGGGGGAGTCATCAATCAAAAATCAATTCAGAGTTACCTAACTCAGGGGGAGACTATGCATCTCAGGGGGGGGGGGGGGAATTATCTCTAAGTCTGATCCAACCTTCTTAAAAGCTTTTTGATGATAACTAGCAGGGGAGAAAGAAAGATTTCAGTTTTTTTATGAATAAATCAGTTGCTTGATCAAACATGAAAAATGAGATGAAGTTTACTTTCTTAATTATTATCCTCTCATAAAATTGTTCCATCAAAATACATGGTTTTTGTCATCATCAAAAAGGGGGAGATTGTTAGAACAAGATTGAGAATCTATGTTCAGAATCTAGTTTTGATGATAACAAGCATATATTTTTTGAAGTAACAATTTTATTACTAATGGTTTCATTTAGTGTGCATATAATTTGTTATAAGTCTTATACAGGATTCATCAGAGCATTACATTAGAAATAGGCTCAGATATAAAGAATCAAACATTCAGAAGATTAACTAAATGCCGAGACATCATCCATCAGATATTCTGATCCATAACACATCAACTTCCAAAGACAGTAGATCAAGAAACAAATAAGCAAAGATGGAAAATAAGCTTATTCAGAAAAAGTACGCAACATTAGAAGATCACTCAAGAAGAAAGATTATAAGTTCTTAAAGTTAGAAGTTCTGAAGACACAAGGCAGTGAAATTCAAAACGCAAACAAAAAAAGAGTCACTTGTGAACCAATGAAGAATCTACAGTTCAGCTTACAGATTAAATACAAATATCTTAAAATCAAAGGGAGGGCCGTTAGAAACATCATCACATGAAAAACAGTTGCAACATTTAATAGGAACAACTCCCAAGGATAAAAGAAGAAGCAAGCCACATGCAGCACATTGGAAAGACAAGCTTAACCAAAAGAAACAAGCCATCCACTATAATCATCAAGTTAAAGATAAGGTTCTACCAAGAGCAACACTTGTCACAAAAGGCTCAATCTAGACGAAGCATTCAAAGCAATGTTCATAAAAATCTTAACGGCTAGATTCCAACGGTAACATACCAAGCTCTATAAATAGATCAAATCTCAAAATGTGAAGGTATGCGTTCTGGTTTTGTTTCCAGGTATGCATCTCAAATATGCATCCAGAATAAGCATCAAAGTATGTATCTAGGATACATCTACAGAGAGCAGAAAAATGAGAGATCTTGAGAGAAAATTAGTAAAGGGAGCTGAGCATGAAATGCAAGATGAGAAGCTTCAAGAAACCATGCATTAGAAGTTCCAAAAGAGGCAACACATACTGAGTATGTGATAATCCACTATGTTGTGATACACTAAACATACGCCTAATATAAGCATAGAAGAAATCCATGCTATTAAGCAGAATTCTCCACTGGAGTTATCACAAGTTGACAAATACTTGATCAATACATACATTGTCCATATTTAATGACTTGAGAAACTGAATACACTGAGTTGTTGCTCGAAGAAGTGTTTCATGTTTACTTATGATCATTAAATGTGTTATCAGCTGTAACAAGCTTTATGATCAGTATTCAAGAAGAATATGAAGATGTACTCACGAGAAACAATCAAGATGAGAGTTGATGCTCAATATTTTCTTAAGTAAAAAAGATGAAGATGGACTTACAAGAAGTAATTAATTTCAAGAGCTGATGTTATAATCAACTTACCCAAATAAGAGAAGACCAGACCACGAGAAGTAATCAACATAGAGTCACTGCTCTAAATCTGCTTGGGAGAAAGAAGAAGTGTAGATCAAATCAAAATCAATCAACAATAGAGTTGTTGCTCTAAATCAGCTTAAGAAGATTTGAAGATGAAGATCATGACCATAAGCTTTCAACACAAGAGCGTTGTCTCTTAATATGCTTATCAGAAGATGAAGAAGATCTCATCCAGAAGTTCAACAATAGAAGACTACAAGACCATATATTGTTCTTGTAATTAATTGTAAAACACTTAGAGTTGTTGATCGTAAAGTGTTATATCTTAGGAAACTTCTGATTGAATGTTTTGGCTCTAGAAGTGGCTTCTAGTCAGTGAGTCGTAAACATATGTTTTGAGAATACGAGACCATATGCTTAATTAAGAAGCACACCAATAATCTCCAGAAGATAGAAGAACGTTATATCTCGCTGAGATCACTAAACGCTTCATCATTTGTAGTTAGTCACATTAGTTGGCTGTGCAGGATTCAGTACAACATGTAGCTGTGCAGGTTACTAGTGTGATGAATGTTATATTCCGCTGAGATCACTGAACGGTTCAGTAAACTAGGGGTTAGTCATAGTAGATAGACTGTGCAAGGTTCCTGAGTCAACGGACATTATATCTCGCGGAGATCACTGAACGGGTTGTTGTCCAGATGGTTAGTCACAACAGTTGGCTGTGCAGGTTGTGAGTCACGACGGAGATTCGTGCAGGTGTAATCACGATTTGGTTATAGTGGATTAAGACCTCTGTTGAGAGGCAAATCACCTGAAGAAGGTGGACTGGAGGTAGCCTTAGTTAGAAGGTGAACCAGGATAAAAATGAATGTATCTTTTACTTTCTGCTCGTATCATTTTAACATATAGCTTCCAAGATTTAATATGCAGAACTGTATTGAACAAGTCAGGACTTCTGATATCTTTTAGAAGTTAAAATGAACATCTTATTGATTATGTATCCTTCATGCTTCCGCAACATTAAAGCATAATCCAATAGATGATTAAGTGAAAGAAAAGACGTTAATGAAAAGAAAGGAATTTTAAATTGATAAAGAACACAATTCAATCCCCTCCTTTCTTGTGTTTTTCTCCAACTTCATTTGAAGTATGGAGTTAAATCTTTGTGGACTTAAGTTTTACATGAAAAATATGACAGGAAACAGAAGGATCTTATTCGCATAAAAGCCAAAGCTCATAATTATAGTCTTTGGAACTCTAGTGTAAATATCTGGCCCATCATGAATGATATAATGTACTAGAACATTGGAAATGGCGCCAAAATTAAGATGTGGAAGAATAATTAGCTGCATCCTAACCTCAATCTTGAGCATTTGAGAATTGGTCCTACTAGAGAACCTCAATTAGAAATAATCATAGATTTGTTGGATGACATAAGTGACTTCAATTAGGATGTTAAAATAATATCTTTCCTCATAACATTATTGAGGAGTTAATAACAATGAACCCCCTAATGCTTATAATAGTGAAGACACTTATATATGGAAGGGAACAAGCACAAGTATTTTCACTTTTTCTAGCACTTATGATATTCTTAAATACACTAACAATAGCGATAACTCAGAAGAGTGGAAAAAAAATTGGAGCTAGGGGGTACTTGAAAGTAATAGAACATTTATGTGGATAGTGAACTCAGACAAAGAAGAATCAATCACTCCTGTTTTGTGAGTCACACCATTGCTCAACAGATTTGGAATTATCTAGTGGACGAAACAAAAATGTAGAATTTTTTTATCGTGATTTGCATGAATGGATTGAGCTCATTATGAATGCCAAAATTGATCAAGACTAAAGCAAAATCAAAGGAAACATAGTGAAAATTATGCCATGCCTGTTGTAATTTATTACAAATGTGTTCTAAAATGACAAAGTGGTGAAAATGAGTAAATGCTAATAAATGCATGCAATAAAGTCTCACATTGGAAGATTCACTCATTTTCAAAGTCTTTATAAAGAGTTAATAACATTAACTCAACAAAAGGACAAAAGAGGATAAAGTGCCACATTGACAAATGTGGTGGTCCCAAGCATTATGCCACTTGTCCCAATCTTACAACCACTCGCCGGTGTCGCCACCAGCGACACCGGCTCCGGCTCCGACTCCGGGTCCGGGTCCGGGTCCGAGTCGTGGGCGTAGAGGCGCTAATGGCGGCTTGTAGACGGCACTTGAGCACTTAAGCACGTCGCATCGGAGCGATCGGGCTATTTGCGGCGTTTCGCGGCGTTAATGAGGCGGCTCTGGCCGGCCTTCGGTCGGGTGTTATTTTTTGCTCAGTGTACGTGATTTGAATTTTGAATCGGAAAGGTGGCAATTGTTCACGAAATCATGCAGAAATGAAACCATGCAAATGGTGCATGAATCAGTACAAGTGCAACAGTCATATCTTTTGAAAATACATTATTTCATGAAGGGTCGCAACCTCTGAAACTGATATTTTCATGGCCTATAAAAGGATAGTTCCGCATTCAGAAATCACATCACAAGCAATCCGAAAATCCTCTGAATAATTCCAGATCATTCTTCGCTGCATTCGAGTTTTCGCCGGTCTTGCGGAAACTCGATAAGGCTGAATTATCCTGGGTATTCCTGCATCAAAACTCTAAGACATTCGGGAGTGCTTGAAATACTTTAAGGAAAGTGATTCCATTCACGATTCCAGCCTCGGTCCTCTCGATTGAAACACATTTACTAACAATCTTAAAGTATATCCAACCATGGCCACCGACGCTTCTGTTTCAAGCATCAAACTCATGAACCAGGATCTTGTGAAACTAGATCGCTTTGATGGAACAAACTATACCCGTTGGCAAGACAAAATGACTTTTCTTCTAACTACTCTGAAAATTCAATATGTCTTGGATCCTGACTTGGAGGAAATTCCAGAACCCACTCCAGATGACACCGATGAAATAAAGAAGGAGAGAAAGAAACGTAAGGAAGATGAATTGTTGTGCCGTGGACACCTTCTGAACACATTATCCGATCGTCTCTATGATCTCTACACTGATACCGCATCTGCAAAGGAAATCTGGAAGGCACTTGAATTCAAATTTAAAGCCGAAGAAGAAGGTACGAAAAAGTTCTTAATATCTAAATACTTTGACTTTAAAATGTTGGATTCAAAGCCTATTCTTGCACAAGTACACGAGTTACAGGTTCTCGTGAATAAAATAAAGGCCGAAAAAATTGATGTCCCTGAGGCTTTCCAAGTCCGTGCAATCATAGCAAAATTGTCACCTTCATGGAAAGGATACAGAAAGAAATTGCTGCATAGTTCCGAGGATCTCTCGTTGGAGAAACTCCAGAAACACCTTCGAATCGAGGAAGAAATGAAGGATCGTGAAAAGATCGAGTCCTCCGGATTTGCAAAGGCAAATGTTGTTGCTGCAAAAGGAAAGAAAAAGTATGATGGCACAAAAAACCATCTTGGTCCAAAGAAAGATCATAACAGGTTCAAAAACTCTGGCGGATAAAAGGGTACTAAAAATGGATGCTATGCATGTGGCAAACCCGGACATTATGCTCGAGATTGCAGGCACAACAGGCCCAAAACTGAGGTTAATGTTGTTCATGCAAATGACGACATAATCGCTACTGTAAGCGAAATTATGGCCATCAAAGGAAAAGTCCAAGGATGGTGGTATGATACATGTGCAACTGTACATGTGTCTTATGATAAAGCGGCATTCAAAACCTATACCGAAGTCAATGATGGACAGGAGGTGCAAATGGGCAATGAAGTTCGATCAAGAGTCGTTGGAACAGGATCCGTCGAACTCAACTTCACCTCTGGAAAGAAAGTCACTCTTATCAATGTTCTTCATGTTCGCGACATGAGTAGAAACCTCGTTAGTGGGGACTTGTTGGGAAAACCTGGCATTAAATCTGTGTATGAATCAGGCAAGTTAATATTGACCCGTAATGGTATATTTGTAGGAAAAGAATATTCCGCTGAGGGAATGATCAAACTATGTACTACTGATAATATTATTAATGAAATTTCTAATTCTGCTTATATGCTTGAATCTATTTCATTATGGCACTCTAGATTAGCACATATTGGTATTAGTACTATGAATAGACTAATTAAATCTGGATTGATATCATGTAACATTCATGATTTCAGAAAATGCGAAATATGTGTTAAGTCTAAAATGATTAAGAAACCTTTCAAAAGTGTTGAAAGAAAAACAAATGTTCTTGATCTTGTGCACTCTGACTTGTGTGAATTCAATGGAATGTTAACCCGTGGGGGAAATCGTTATTTTATAACATTCATTGATGATTGTTCTAGATTCACACATGTATACCTCTTAAAGCATAAAGACGATGCCTTTAATGCTTTCAAAACATATAAAGCGGAAGTCGAAAATCAATTAAGTACTACCTTAAAAGTACTTAGAAGTGATAGAGGCGGTGAATACTTCTCGACAGAATTTGATGCATATTGTGAAGAATATGGCATTATACATGAATGTTCTGCGCCTCGCACACCACAACAAAATGGCATGGCCGAAAGAAAAAATAGAACATATCAAGAAATGATTAATGCTATGTTGATGCATTCAGAGTTGCCATTTAATTTGTGGGGTGAAGCATTATTATCCGCATGTCACATAATGAATAGAATTCCATTAAAAACAACTAGAATTTCTCCATATGAAAAATGGAAAGGAAGGTCACCAAATATTGATTACTTTAGAGTGTGGGGGTGCGTGGCATATTATAAAAATATGGACCCCAAAAGAACAAAACTAGGTCCTCGAGGGATCAGATGTGCTTTCATAGGATATGCACAAAATAGCAAAGCATATAGACTTCTAAATTTAGAGTCTAATGTAATTGTCGAATCTAGAGATGTGGAATTCTTCGAAAATCTTATCACAAAGAATAAGGAACCAGAGAATCCCACGATCAAAGAATCTGGTGACAATGATTCGACGCAGATTGTTGAAACACAACCCGAACCAAGAAGAAGCAAAAGGGCACGTAGGAATAAAGGTCTAGGACCAGATGAAATCGATTCTCAACTTATTTCCGTTTATCTAATTGAAGGAAATAATAAGAATGATGTTCATAAAATTCCTATTATTCTTCAAATTGAAGATGATCCTAAAACATATAAAGAAGCAATGACTTCTAGAGACGCTTCTTTTTGGAAGGATGCTATCCAAGATGAAATGGATTCAATTATGTCAAATCACACTTGGGAACTAGTCGATCTTCCGAAGGGATCAAGACCCATTGGATGCAAATGGGTGTTTAGGAAGAAGTATCACAGCGATGGTACATTAAACACCTACAAGGCCAGACTAGTTGCAAAAGGATTTAGACAAAAGGAAGGTATTGATTATTTTGATACATATGCACTAGTAGCAAAAACTACGACGATTAGAATTCTGTTTGCACTAGCCTCCTGGAACAACCTTATTGTACATCAAATGGACGTTAAAACAGCATTCCTAAATGGTGATCTCGACGAGGAAATTTATATGGAGCAACCAGAAGGCTACACACTTCATGGAAATGAACAAAAGGTATGTAAACTTGTCAAATCTTTATATGGTTTAAAACAGGCACCAAAACAATGGCACCAAAAATTTGACACTGCCATACTTTCAAATGGGTTCATTCCAAATTCTTGTGACAAATGCTTGTACACAAAGGTGTGTGGAAATGCTATTATCTTTCTATGTCTATATGTTGATGACATGTTGATTATTAGCAATGAGATGAATGGAATCTTAGAAACAAAAGGTTTTCTAACTTCCACATTCAAGATGAAAGATCTTGGATTAGTTGACACTATATTAGGGATCAAAGTAAGACGAAATAGTGGGGGTTATGAACTTAATCAAACACATTACATTGAAAAAATGTTGGAAAAGTTCAAACACCTTAACTTCAGGGAAGTACACACTCCGTTCGATCCTAGTGTCAAACTTCAAAAGAACAATGGTAGATCCATGGCATAATTGGAATATGCAAGTGCAATTGGATGTCTAATGTACTTAATGCAATGTACTAGACCAGACATAGCATTTGCTGTTAGTAAAATGAGTAGATTTACTAGCAATCCAAATGATGAACATTGGAAGGCAATAACAAGGATTTTTGGATATTTGTCAAAAACTAAAAACCTTGGCCTTCATTATGTTAAGTTTCCTGCCATACTAGAAGGATATACAGACGCAAGTTGGATATCAAGTGTTGGAGATTATAAATCTACAACTGGGTGGATATTCATATTAGCTGGAGGTGCGATTTCTTGGAAGAGCAAGAAACAAACATGCATTACTCTCTCAACCATGGAATCAGAGTTTGTGGCTCTTGCATCTGCTGGACAAGAAGCAGAATGGTTGAGGGATCTCTTATTAGAGGTTCCATTAGCTAAAGAAAATGTTTCAAAGGTGTTGATACATTGTGATAGTCAAGCCACCCTGGCTAGAGCTTTCAGTGAAGTATACAATGGAAAGTCTAGACATATAGGTCTTAGACATTCTCTCGTGAGAAAAATGATAAAGGATGGGATCATTTCACTGACATATATACAAACAAGCTACAATTTGGCTGATCCTTTTACTAAACCACTGGCCAGAGATTTAGTAAAGTCTACCTCGAAAGGTATGGGATTAAAACTCCTTGAATGAGGGTTCCAACAATGATAGCAACCCAATCTGAAGTTAATGCATCTTAACCTAAGATTCAATGGGTAACAACAAGTCGTTGATTTGGAAGTTGGTGCAACATTTCGTGATAAATGTTGGCTATTATGTAATTGAGGGTTGAGTTTTTAAAGAAACTCTTAATGAAGTTCTATATCGAGGATATGTATCTAAAGAGATACTAATAAAACTTCACCTATATGATTTTCGAGATGGTGCCGTGATCGGAAAATAGCCAGTGTACTACTTTTGTTACCGATGTAGTTATTAAAATGGAGTTGAATCCAAGTATCGATCACAAGGACTGCGGATAAAATATAAGCCAGGACTAAATTTCAATTGAACAAAAAGCTATTGTGGTTTTTGATTTGCTTGATAAAACTACTAACTGTTTATAATTAAAAACGATAAGTAATTGATGATTTGGTTCACAAATGAGAAGGCATGCTAAGGTTGATGTATAAATCTTATGTAACTCCCTTGAGAACACCGTTGTTCATGAAAAGATGTGACTACAATTGAGTATCAATTCCATAAAATAGTTTTCCCTAATTCCTTAGTGAAGAACTTATTAATACTTAAAAGTCAATTTCAATTCCTCAATAATTGATTTTAGTATTAAGGCATTATGTATCGTAATCTAGAATGAATGATCACTATGGTGAAATCCTTATTCCTAAGCGATTTACCGGTAATGTTTTGATTCAAAACGCATTAGAGTGGTGTGTCACGCCTAACCCTAATCATAGATCAACAAAATATTTTCCAATATTATGAAGCATGAAAATCTTTGAATCATAAACTCAAATTATAAAAACATCAAATTCATCACAACGGTTTTAACAAGTCATTACATGAAAATTTTTAGGGACATCACCCTAGCATAAAATAGTTTAGCTACTCATAGTATTTAAGAAAATAACAAGAGTAAATGAAGTCATTACAAGAAATTATCGGTCGATATGATCTCCAATTGCGAGTGCTCTTGAAGATCTCTTCCAAAACCCTTGATTGCTCTTTCTCTGTAATTCTCTATGCTCAATGATCCAAGATGCCTGGTTCCTTCTTCCTGTTAGGTTTTAGTAGTGTTGGCAGTCATCCCTCGTATCCGAAAGGTCCAAAATACCCTTAATGAGCTCAAGGCTTTCAAAATATCAAAAGTTGGAAATCTGCCCGCGCCTACCAACACGGACCATGTGCAGAAACACGGGTGCCCGTGTTGGTCAACTGCTTCTTAGCCAAAAAATCACTTTCTGCTCAGCTTTTCACACGGACCGTGTGCAGGAACACGGGTGCCCGTGTGAAACCTCTGCCTAGCTTTCAAAAACATCTTTCCAGCCATCTTTTGACACGGCCCGTGTGCATGCACACTGGTGCCCGTGTGAACCTTCTATTTGGCTCTTTCAGCTTCTTTTTTCCGCCTCGGAGTGTCCTAAGTTCCTATCTCATTCCTGGGTCAACCTGGCCAACAACAAACTAACAACCAACGCATAAAATGGCACTTTTATAAAACTTAAAACACACTAGCATGCAAAACTCAAACAACCGACACATTAAGAAACTTATAATAAAACCTATAACAATGCCACTTAGTATTACCAAGATTATGACTTTTGGTCGGAAAAAAGGTGCAGAAACTTACTAGAAATGGTGACCGATCACAACCCCACACTTATCTCATTGCTTGTCCTCAAGTGATGTATCGAGTCAAAACAAAGGTCACCGACGAGACTCTTTTCTCCACAACACAACCAGGTTTTTCGCAAGATTCCTACACTTAGCAATCGAGTGTAAGGTTTCCTTCTTCAGACTATCAACGGCATTCCCACTTTCGAACACGCTTTTCACCTGCAAGCTTTTCACACTCTCACAAAGTCTCTCCGGGTTAAAGTGTCTACACTCATAGTATCAAGGCATGCATATTACTTTCAACTTTGAATAAATCCTTAAATCACTACACACAGAGATCACACACACTTTATGAGGTCTTAGGGATGTAACGTGGCTTTGGTTTGGTGGGTAAACAAAGAACGGGGTAACAAATGGTTTAGGTGCTCGGCATTACATAGGATTCACTTCTCTACTCATTTTGATCTGAATCATAAGAATGGGGTTTGAACCTTTTTCAGATTAAAAGTGGACCGGGGAAAATATCTTATTCTGCTTTGAAATTTAAACCTCTTTTTGTTGGTTTTCACAAGATCATATTCATCTTTTTCTCTCTTTTTTTATGAGATATTCTTTTTTTCTTCTTGCCCCCCTTTTCAATGGTTCACAACCCCACACTTAGATCCTTTTAGTGTCTTACAAGTGATTAATCATGAATGCCGAGCGATGACATGAACAATGAGATAACGGGTGATAAACAGACTAACACAATGAACAAAACAACTATTATGGCTCAAAGGGGGTTAACGATGGATAACATGCATACGGGATGGTTAGAAAGGCTCGGGGTTACGGAGAAAAAAACTTGCCTCAGTGTGTGCTTTCATAGTGTGCTTGTGTTATGAGAAAATACGCAAAATCAAAGTGAATAGTGCCATACCTGACTGGGCTCTCATATGGATGTTATAAATTTGGCTCTGACATCTCATCGGGTAGGTTAAGCTTGCATGCTTCAAAGTGCTCTAGGTGTTCTGCAATTTCCTTTCCTCTAAAGTTCACCATACTCTCTCTTGGTTCAGTGTTTTCCTCATTGCGTCCAACCTTCTTTTCTTTGATTGTGTCAACTTCCGTGGTGCCTGTAGAGATCAAGTGTGAGATGTGTTGTTCAACCACTATCTAGTCATTTGCCCCCCTCCGACTTGTATCCAACCTGGTAATATCATGGCAGCACTACAAACTCGAAATAAACATAATAACAGAAAGACAAAAGAAAATGGTTCAAATTAAACAAACTAAACTATGAATTCAAAAACAGAAAGCAAAGCAATAAAGCAAAATAGATCCTCCCCCACACTTGAACTAAACATTGTCTCAATGTTTTAATTCCAGTGTGACGGAGATTACCAAGCTCACTGATAAGGCGGTGGAGGAGGAGGATCCTGAGGAAATTGCAACATGAGGCGTCACATCATCTCCTGGACATCATCCACCACGGCTCCTTGTCTGAACAACTCAACACCCTGTCGTGTTTGCTCGGTGCGGAGAGCGCCAATCTCCGTTTGTACCCACCCCCATTGATCCTGGGTCATGGAAGATGATCCAACAGTGTGCTGGAAAAACTGCCGAGGAGGCGGGACAGGGCGATCTTGAGTGGGGAGGTCATCCTCCATGTCGTCACCTGCAAAATCATGGTCATGTGGAGGGCTTTCACCCATAAACTCACCTGTTGCTACATATAACCAGTTAGCACGATTTGCAATAGAAACAGAATCAGGTGCAGGTAGTGCCATAACATGTTGTCCATGGACAGTTAGTGAGTAATACCCAGGCTTTACTATAATCATCCTCTGATTTACAAGAGTTTGCAAATCAATTTTCTTACCCGGTAATGAAGGCTCATCATTCAACAAGTGGCCGTAATCCAAGTGCTCAGCCAATTGAGAAATCATTCCCCCAACTGAAATCTCTCCACTAGAAGCATAACCAACTTGCTTCAGGTGGTTAGCAGCAAAAGCAGCGACATTCACCCGACTCACCTCAATCATGTTATGCAACAAAAATAGCTCTCTTTTTGCACAGACCCCTGTACTATCTCCCCTCCCAAACAAGGTGAAAGCCAAACCTTTCTGAGCATAACGGAAACAAGGGTTATGAATCCCCGAGGCCTTAGCCTTGCTTGGATTGTACCCAGCTGCACCTGTAATGGCTTCCCAGAATTCACAAGCAGGAAAAGTTTCAGGGGCAGCGCCTGGTCCAGAGGACGGTAATTTCAGTGCCTCCCCTACCTCTTCCACAGACAACACATGCTTATGCCCAAACATATAAAACTCTAGATCACCAAAGTACTCCATTTCGGAGCCATTCCATTTGTGTCTCAATTTGAATTCTACAGTGCTCAGGAATTCCAAAGTTAGGCCCTCATAAGTCGGTGCCTCAAACAGCATAAAAGGCAACATACCGATGTTGTGAAACATCCGGTAGACTTCATCTTTGAGGCCTAACTTGGTGAGAGTGTCATCACAAATATATCTAGTCGGGAGCAATTTACGTTGCACTAAAATATCATACCTTGCTTTGTGTTCAGGAAGTGCAAACGTAATGCCATGGGCATTCTCTTCTTGGCCCCCGCTACGAACGGTTGCGCGACTAGGGGCGCGACGGACCCGCTGCCTCGGTTGGGAGGGTTCGGCAAAATCATCCCGAACATTGTGGCGTTGGGTTGTCTTTCGGGGAGGCATTGTAATAGCTCTGCAAGAAAAAGTTAACAAAAACACACAAATAACACAAGGAAAAATTCGGAAAAATAAAATTGCACGAAATCCAAAAACTAAACCGATAGAAGTGAAGAGGATGGAGAGTAGAACAACTTTTGTGAAAGCACTATGGTGTTTTGATGGGTGGTTGATGGTGGTAGGATGAGTTTAGTGAAGGTGGAGGCTAGGGTTTAATGGAAGATGAGAAAGAAAAGTGGGAGAATGAATGAAAGAAGAAGAAGATTGGTTATAATGGAGATGGGCCCCACATGGGGTTTTTAAAAAAATTTGAAAAATCTGTCCCGCACAGCTCACACGGTCCGTGTCCCTGCACACGGGCGGCCGTGTGAAAAAGCTGGCTGCTGCAATTTGGGGCGTGCTGAGGGCAACACGGGCCGTGTTGCTGCACACGGGCGCCCGTGTTGCTGGTGCTGAAGCCACTTTTTTAATTTTTTTATTTCTTCTTTTCAGTCTGTTTTCAACACGGGCCGTGTTACTGGACACGGGTGCCCGTGTTGATGGTCTTCTATGCATCAAAAATGGACACTCTCCGTGCCTTTTTACTCGAGTTGCGTCTACCGGTCCAAACTCTACCACCTACAAAAGAAACGAAATAAAACAAAGAAAATGAAAGTTAAAGGAAACAAACGTGGGTTGCCTCCCACGGAGCGCTTCGTTTAACGTCGCATGGCTCGACGGTCCATCGTCCTACTAAGCAAGACGAATGACATCAACCTGTCCAACTGGTTGACCTTGGAAATATGGCTTTAATCTTTGCCCATTAACTTTAAAGATGTCTCCATTAGCTTGATTCTTGATTTCAACTGCACCGTAAGGGAATACCTTATGAACCATAAATGGTCCCGACCATTTGGATCTCAATTTTCCCGGAAAAAGCTTCAAACGGGAATTGTACAGAAGGACCAGCTGTCCTTCCCAAAACTCTTTTTTCTGAATCCTCCTATCGTGCCACTTCTTGGTCTGTTCCTTGTAAACCTTGGCATTTTCGTACGCACGATTCCGGAACTCTTCTAATTCATGCAACTGTAAGATTCTAGAATTTCCTGCTAGAGACAAGTCCATGTTCAAGAATTTAGTTGCCCAAGATGCCTTGTGTTCAAGCTCTAAAGGCAAGTGACATGGTTTTCCGTAGACAAGTTGGTATGGTGACATCCCGATGGGTGTTTTGAACGCCGTTCGGTAAGCCCATAACGCATCATCTAGCTTTGTTGCCCAATCCTTCGCGACGAACTCACTGTCTTCTCGAGAATTTGTTTGAGCTGTCTATTAGACACCTCTACCTGACCACTAGTTTGAGGGTGATAAGGGGTGGCTATCCGATGCTTCACATTGTATTTCTGCAGGAGTTTCTCCATGAGGTGATTTAGGAAGTGAGTTCCTTCATCACTAATTAGTGCTCTCGGTACTCCAAACCTAGCAAATATGTTCTCCCTCAAGAACTTGACTACTACCTTTGCATCATTAGTTGGTAAAGCTACCGCTTCCACCCATTTTGAGACATAGTCCACTGCAACTAAGATGTAATTCTTCCCGAATGATGGTGGAAACGGACCCATGAAGTCAATTCCCCAAACATCGAATAGCTCCACCTCTAACATGAAATTCTGGGGCATTTGATTTCTTTTTGAAATGTTCCCAGTACGCTGACACTTATCACATTCTTTTACCATCTCTTGGGAATCTTTGAACAATGATGGCCAGTACAATCCTGACTGCAAGACTTTGGAGGCAGTACGATCCCCACTGAAATGCCCTCCATATTCCGAGTCATGACATGCTCTCAACACATCCTTTTGCTCCTCCTCAGGCACACATCGTCTTATCAGCCCATCTACTCCTCTCTTGTATAGGTATGGGTCATCCCATAGATAGAACCTGCAATCATGAACAAACTTTTTCTTGCGGTTAGAATCAAAATCGTCAGGTATTATACCGCCAACAAGGTAGTTTGTGTAATCAGCAAACCAAGGCACTCCAATAACAGCTAGGATGTGTTCATCAGCAAACTCATCCTTTATTGGACGCCGCTCTTCTGTCTCCTCAATGGGTGACATTCGCGAAAGGTGATCTGCAACAGTGTTCTCACACCCTTTCTTGTCGCGAATCTCTACATCGAACTCTTGGAGAAGTAAAATCCACCTCAGAAGTCTGGGTTTCGAATCCTGCTTGGCAAAGAGATATTTTAAAGCAGCATGGTCAGTGTAAACAATCACTTTCGAACCCAACAGATATTGCCTGAATTTATCAAAGGCATACACAACAGCTAGCAACTCCTTCTCGGTGGTTGCATAATTAATCTGTGCAGGGTTCAAAACATGACTGGCATAATAAATAACATGAAGCAATTTTTCTCTCCGCTGTCCAAGTACAGCCCCCACTGCAATGTCGCTAGCATCGCACATGATCTCAAAGGGTAGAGACCAATCAGGGGCAATCACAATGGGTGCCGACACTAGTTTATTTTTCAGTGTCTCAAATGCATCGGCACACTCTTTATCGAATACAAAAGTCCTGTCTTTAACCAACAAAGTGGTCAGCGGTTTGGCTATCTTTGAAAAATCCCTTATGAACCTGCGGTAGAATCCCGCATGGCCAAGGAAACTCCGAATACCTTTCTCATTCACAGGTGGTGGTAATTTTGAGATAACCTCCACCTTGGCTTGATCAACTTCGATTCCCCTGTGGGAGATCTTGTGACCAAGAACAATGCCTTCTCGTACCATGAAATGGCACTTCTCCCAGTTTAGGATCAGATTACTTTCTTGACATCGCTGCAAAACAAGTGAAAGGTTAGCCAGACAATTATCAAAGGAGGAACCAAAAACCGAGAAGTCATCCATGAAGACTTCCATATGCTTTTCAAGCATATCAGCAAAAATAGAAGTCATGCATCTTTGGAATGTCGCTGGGGCATTACACAACCTGAACGGCATCCTTCTATAAGCGAAGATACCGTATGGGCAAGTAAAGGCTGTCTTCTCTTAATCCTCCGGTGCAACCGCAATTTGGTTGTATCCAGAGTACCCATCCAGAAAACAATAATAGTCATGCCCAGCCAATCTTTCTAACATTTGGTCAATGAATGGCAATGGAAAGTGGTCTTTTCTTGTGGCCAGATTTAGTCTTCTGTAGTCTATGCACACCCGCCACCCAGTGACCGTTCTGGTAGGAATCAACTCATTCTTTTCATTAGCTATCACCGTTGTACCTCCTTTTTTCGGTACCACATGAACAGGACTCACCCATGAACTGTCTGATATCGGGTAAATAAGTCCTGCATCTAAAAGCTTCACGACTTCCTTTCTCACTACCTCCTTCATAACTGGGTTCAATCTCCTTTGAGGCTGCACCACCGGTTTGTGATCTTCTTCCATGAGAATTTTGTGCATGCACATCGTAGGACTTATTCCTTTGAGGTCTTCAATTTTCCAACCCATAGCTCCCTTGAACTTTTTCAGAACTTCAATTAACTTATCCTCTTGTATATTTTTCAAACTAGAGCTAATGATGGCGGGACATTTTTCTTCAGAATCAAGGAAAACATATTTAAGATTCTCCGGAAGCTGTTTCAATTCTGAACTTTTTGGCTTTTCTTCATTGCAACCCAATGCTCTTGGTTGCCTGAGATCTTCCCACCTATGTGTTCGAGAACCTTTAAAGATAGGTTGAGTTTCCAACATTGATACCACCTCCAAGTCATTATCATTGGCTTCTTCATTTTCTCCAAAAATTGACATGCTCAAAACTCTTTCGAGAGGTAATTGCGATACACTCTCCACATGATCACTTTCCACCACTTGTTGGAGCACTTGTATATTGCTACTAGTGCCAATATCCTCTTTATGCTTCATGGTATTATGAACATTGATTTTTAACTCTTCATCATAAACCTTCAAAGTCAGAGTGCCCCCATCCATATCTATCATGACTCTCCCCGTTTCCAAGAATGGTCGTCCCAGAATTATCGGCATCTCTTCGTCTTCTGGCATTTCAAGAATCACAAAATCTACCGGAAACACAAACTTATCCACTTTCACAAGGACGTCTTGGACTACTCCGTAAGGTCGCTTGACCGAATGATCTGCAAATTGGAGAGTCATCCGAGTGTCTTGGATTGCACCAATTCCCAACTTTTTGTAGATGGATAGAGGCATGAGACTGATACTTGCCCCCAGATCAATTAGAGCTCTCTTGAAAGATCTATCTCCAATAGTGCAAGGGATAGTAACTGCTCCTCTATCCTTCTTTTTCACTGGTATCTTCATGCCCTGCAAAATAGCACTACAAGTTTCTGTTAGAATAATGGGATGGTCTGCAATGGTTCGCTTTTTAGCGATGATGTCCTTCATGAATTTGGCATAGGTGGGCATTTTCTCGAGTGCCTCCAACAACGGAATATTCAGCTCCAGCTTTTTGAATAATTCCAGGAACTTCTCAAAATTCTTTTCTTGCTGCCCCTTTTTCTTGTTTCTTTGAGGGTAAGGCAGCTTGACTTCTGGTGTTGGTGTTAATACTTTTTCTTTCGTAACTGGTGCTGGTGTTACCACTTCTTCTTCCACTTGCTCATTCTCTCTTATGTCCAGCTCCACCTCAAGCAATTGATCCTCACTCTCCGACTCCTTTTCCACCACTTCACGTGGTTTCCCTCTCCGTGTAGTGACGGCATTGATTTTTTGATTGTCTTTAGGATTAGTAACAGTTGCGCTTGGGAGGGCTCCTGGTGCTTGCGGAATTGCAAGGTGTTGAGCAATTTGACTCATTTGTACTTCAAGGTTCTTGATTGAGGCTCCGGTGTTCCTTAAATTGCTACGTGTCTCTTCTTGGAATTGGGAGCTTTGAGCGGCCATCTTTTCAATGGCAATTTCCCACTCCGCCTTTCTTGGACCCTGTGGTTGGTATTGTTGTTGAGGTTGCTGGTATGGTTGTTGTTGCGGACGATATTGTTGTCCCTGTGGTTGGTATTGTTGAGTCTGAGGCTGATATAGTTGTTGTCCTTGAACCGGCTTCTGGACGTTTCCTTGCTGATCTTTCCATGAGAAGTTCGGATGATTTTTCCACCCCGGATTATATGTGTTGGCATAAGGATTATGTTGCCTCAACATATGAATCTGCTCAACCTGTTCTTGAGTTGCCACACAATGCATAGCAAAGTGCGGTCCACCATATATTTCACAAAGAACCGCTTTAACTGGTTCCACCTGTGCTACTGTCTGAGTTCCAATATTCATCTTCTTTAACCTTCTCTCTACCTCTGCAGCAATCTGATCCTCCATCTTACCAACCTGCTCTGGCAACTTCAAATCAATTTTGCCCTCCGGTTGGCTCATGGTTCGATCATACAACTCAAGATGCTCATTAGCAGCAATTGCCTCTATGATCCTTTTCATAACTGTGGCTGTAGCAAAATTGGTTGAACCACCAGCGGCGGTATCAATAAGCTGCTTTGTCTTAAGTCGCAACCCATTCACGAAATTCTGCATTTGCTCGGTAGCGTCCATGTTATGAGTAGGACATGCAGTCAAACACCTTTTGAACCTCTTGTATGCATCCCCCAATGATTCCCCCTCTTTTTGTTTGAAGTTTACAATATCGTATCTTTTTCGGATGAACACCGACGCAGGAAAATATTCATTGAGGAAT
Organism: Vicia villosa; assembly: GCF_029867415.1. Taxonomy (NCBI): domain Eukaryota; kingdom Viridiplantae; phylum Streptophyta; class Magnoliopsida; order Fabales; family Fabaceae; genus Vicia; species Vicia villosa. The sequence continues at coordinate 98,104 of NW_026705439.1, read as the reverse complement.
GCCGTTTCCATCTCTTGCCATGTCGTGATACTTGCAGCCGGAAGTGAGTAAAACCACTCCTCTACATCATCAGTAAGTGTAAACGGGAACATAACAAGTCTCTTGGCCTCCTCTGAATGACCTTCGATCTTCAACGAAGTTGTCGTAGTGAGAAATCTCTGAAGATGCTTATTTGCATCCTCGTTTATTCTTCCGGAGAACGGCTTGCTCTCTAACTGGCGAATGGTGGATGGATGCAATTGAAAATGTGCCACATTCACTGGTTGATTAACAATAGTCATCCGGTTGGGGTGAGCATTTGCCCCTCCATAGTCCCCTAACAATCTCTCCGCAGGAGGTTGATTTCCAGCCATGTTAACTGGTTCCTGAACTACCTCCCTGTCAAAGTCAGAGTCGCTGTGCTCCGAATGCACAGACACTTCGTCGTCGCTTTCCTGATGTGGAACACTAAGACTTGCACTTGGTGCTGCCAGTCTTTCAATTCTTGCCTTGCGGCGTCTCTCGTGCAGAGCTCTTTCTGGTTCTGTGTCAAAGGAAAATTTAGCTGAGGTCTGACCTCGCATAAACAGTTAGACAACAGTTAGAACAGATACAAAACTGCAATGAAATTAAAATTAACAGATAAAAATAAAATTTTTGTCGCAGAGCAACAAAATTTCAATTGACTTAAAGTTCGGCTTATAGTTTGGCAGTCCCCGGCAACGGCGCCAAAAACTTGATCGGAAAATAGCAAGTGTACTACTTTTGTTACCGATGTAGTTATTAAAATGGAGTTGAATCCAAGTATCGATCACAAGGACTGCGGATAAAATATAAGCCAAGACTAAATTTCAATTGAACAAAAAGCTATTGTGGTTTTTGATTTGCTTGATAAAACTACTAACTGTTTATAATTAAAAACGATAAGTAATTGATGATTTGGTTCACAAATGAGAAGGCATGCTAAGGTTGATGTATAAATCTTATGTAACTCCCTTGAGAACACTGTTGTTCATGAAAAGATGTGACTACAATTGAGTATCAATTCCATAAAATAGTTTTCCCTAATTCCTTAGTGAAGAACTTATTAATACTTAAAAGTCAATTTCAATTCCTCAATAATTGATTTTAGTATTAAGGCATTATGTATCGTAATCTAGAATGAATGATCACTATGGTGAAATCCTTATTCCTAAGCGATTTACCGGTAATGTTTTGATTCAAAACGCATTAGAGTGGTGTGTCACACCTAACCCTAATCATAGATCAACAAAATATTTTCCAATATTATGAAGCATGAAAATCTTTGAATCATAAACTCAAATTATAAAAACATCAAATTCATCACAACGGTTTTAACAAGTCATTACATGAAAATTTTTAGGGACATCACCCTAGCATAAAATAGTTTAGCTACTCATAGTGTTTAAGAAAATAAAAAGAGTAAATGAAGTCATTACAAGAAATTATCGGTCGATATGATCTCCAATTGCGAGTGCTCTTGAAGATCTCTTCCAAAACCCTTGATTGCTCTTTCTCTGTAATTCTCTATGCTCAATGATCCAAGATGCCTGGTTCCTTCTTCCTGTTAGGTTTTAGTAGTGTTGGCAGTCATCCCTCGTATCCGAAAGGTCCAAAATACCCTTAATGAGCTCAAGGCTTTCAAAATATCAAAAGTTGGAAATCTGCCCGCCTACCAACACGGACCGTGTGCAGGAACACGGGTGCCCGTGTTGGTCAACTGCTTCTTAGCCAAAAAATCACTTTCTGCTCAGCTTTTCACACGGACCGTGTGCAGGAACACGGGTGCCCGTGTGAAACCTCTGCCTAGCTTTCAAAAACATCTTTCCAGCCATCTTTTGACACGGCCCGTGTGCATGCACACTGGTGCCCGTGTGAACCTTCTATTTGGCTCTTTCAGCTTCTTTTTTCCGCCTCGGAGTGTCCTAAGTTCCTATCTCATTCCTGGGTCAACGTGGCCAACAACAAACTAACAACCAACGCATAAAATGGCACTTTTATAAAACTTAAAACACACTAGCATGCAAAACTCAAACAACCGACACATTAAGAAACTTATAATAAAACCTATAACAATGCCACTTAGTATTACCAAGATTATGACTTTTGGTCGGAAAAAAGGTGCGGAAACTTACTAGAAATGGTGACCGATCATGCCGTCTCAAAGTGAGAGTTGGAGTTTCTCTCATGAAAAATTCATGAAAACAGGAAAAGCACATGGCCATAAATAGTGCTAGGCGAGATATGTAGGCGAAGAAACCTTAAAAGTGTGTGTATAAGCAATGCCGGTCTGATCACATGGGATAATGGTTCAAAGCATAGCTACCTAACGTTCCGATTAGACTTTGCGTTGTTTTTACTAAGGTTAAGTTCAAATCGAAAGATACCTAACTGTATTAACACTTTTATCTTCTATATTCTGGAATTGGATTTGTCATCATTAGAACAAGTGGGGGATTGTTGTAATTTATTACAAATGTGTTCTAAAATGACAAAGTGGTGAAAATGAGTAAATGCTAATAAATGCATGCAATAAAGTCCCACATTGGAAGATTCACTCATTTTCAAAGTCTTTATAAAGAGTTAATAACATTAACTCAACAAAAGGACAAAAGAGGATAAAGTGCCACATTGACAAATGTGGTGGTCCCAAGCATTATGCCACTTGTCCCAATCTTACAACCACTCGCTGGTGTCGCCACCAGCGACACCGGCTCCGACTCCGACTCCGGGTCCGGGTCCGGGTCCGGGTCCGGATCCGGGTCGTGGGCGTAGAGGCGCTAGTGGCGGCTTGTAGACGGCACTTGAGCACTTAGGCACGTCGCATCGGAGCGATCGGGCTATTCGCGGCGTTAATTAGGTGGCTCCGGACGGCCTTCGGCCGGGTGTTATTTTTTGCTCAGTGTACGTGATTTGAATTTTGAATCGGAAAGGTGGCAACTGTTCACGAAATCATGCAGAAATGAAACCATGCAAATGGTGCATGAATCAGTACAAGTGCAACAGTCATAACTTTTGAAAATACATTATTTCATGAAGGGTCGCAACCTCTGAAACTGATATTTTCATGGCCTATAAAAGGATAGTTCCGCATTCAGAAATCACATCACAAGCAATCCGAAAATCCTCTGAATAATTCCAGATCATTCTTCGATGCATTCGAGTTTTTGCCGGTCTTGCGCAAACTCGATAAGGCTGAATTATCCTGGGTATTCCTGCATCAAAACTCTAAGACATTCGGGAGTGCTTGAAATACTTTAAGGAAAGTGATTCCATTCACGATTCCAGCCTCGGTCCTCTCGATTGAAACACATTTACTAACAATGCCAACAAACCTTGTGAATGAATTTTAAAGGAACTTAAGAATTTTCAAAGTATCAGACTAGCTCATAAGGTTCATAGGAAATAAAAAATTATTAAATTCATCAATTGGACTCAATACGAATGGAGTCGTCAAAGGCAACTTGAAAAGAGGTAATTTATATTTTATTATGGAGAGAGTATATTAATATACTATATTACTATATGAAATTAAAACAATTTGAATAAAATATTATAATTTTTTAATATTTTATGAAAAAATTATTTTTTAAATATAATATAGAGAAGGAATTAATTAGTATTTTTCTAGACAAATTTGTTTTTTATTTTATTTTATGAGCACCGCATAAAAAATGATTAAAAATGGTCATCCTTAATTTTAATAATTAAAATTTATTATTAATATTAAATCCATATGTGATTAAATGATGAAATAGCATAGGAATATAAAAAGCATGATTTTTAATGGTTGTGATAAAAACATAAAATCTATTAATAGTAAATTATTATTATTTTAAATATTTTTATTTAAAAACATAATAGTTTTCTTATTCTATTTCATAATGATGTATATGCTTCCCATAAGGAGAATTTTGCATATGGAAAATGAGGTAACTACTATGTATTACAAGATATAGGATTATAGAGTAAACATTTTATACTAATATCGTACATTAATATATTCTCTTCATAATAAATTATAAATAAATTTTATTTTTTATATTCATTGAATATTTAATGTATTTGATTTATAAATAAATATATTAATTATTCAATAAATATTAAAAATAATTTTTTTTTATAACTTATTATAAAAATAGTATTATTTATAGTTATAAGAGCATTACGATATTACAATATGCACATATCAATAAACCCGCATAGAAGAGGGTAGTATGTTATATGTAAAAGTTTAAAATGACAACCTTAAAGGAATTTTGCAGTTACAATGTTATTTTTATTGGCTTTTCTCGTCTTGACAACATGTATGAAACAAATGAGCTAATTGATTAAAGTGTATATTCTTATGTTGTAATGTTTAACATTTATATATTAGTCTACACTTTAAATCTTTCAAAATTTTCATTCAACACTAATCTTATAGGCACATATTTTGGTTGAAAATGTTGAAATTTCCTTGGCATTTGAAGGAAAGTATCCATGTAAAACCGCTGAACATTATCAGCAGTTTTGTGGTAAAGAAAAAGGACGATGTCTTGATGGGTAGTGTTGGTGTTTTTCTCCACCATCTTCCACTAACAACATACTTAGTATAATACCCCCAATTTTAAATTAAATTGAATATTGGGATGTAATTACTATATATGATTAAAATCATAATGTAAAAGAGATTAATAATTATGTGCACTTTCGCCATAAAAAGTTTGACACGCAATGCATTATCATATCCGTTTGCATTACTTTATAAATATTTAAATTAAAATTAAAATCAATCGTAACATTAAACATTTAAGATTAATTAACTGTGTAAAATTATTTTATATTGTTTGCTCATTTCAATTAAATTCAACGCCTATAATTAATTATAATTCTTTAAAATATTAAATTATTTTTTATTTTTTAATTTTATTTTTTTATTAAATATAATTACTTAAAATAACATGTGGTAACCAGGTCATTAAAAAACTCAAAAAGCCAAGATGTTTGTACCTTGTCATTTAATTTAGTGATTCTTTTCAAGAGAACTTAAAATAAGGGATCTTTAAAGGGTAAATGGGAAATCTTTATTTTTTTATGAGTGTTTTTTTTATTTGGGTCTGTTTGGTAAAAATAGCGGTTGACTGATAAGCTAGCTGATAGCTTATAGCTTATGACTGATGGCTGATGACTAATGACTTATAGCTTATAGCGGATGGTTGAGACTGATAGCTTATAAGCTAATTGAAGTGTTTGGTAAAATTAGCGTTTCAACTAACTTATAAATGTAAAATGACATAAAAGATATTTAATATATATTTATTTTATTTTAAATTAAAAGAAATTACAAGGGTAAAAAATGAATTTTAATTAAAATAATAAGGATAAAAAAGGAATAAAAAATGATAAGCTATAAGACATAAGCTAAAACGCTATTTGAAATAACGTCTGGAAAATAAGCTATAAGCTCGTGATGAAAAGGCTGTTACCGAACGGATCTAAATTATCATATGAGCTTATAAGACATAAGACATAAGCTATAAGCTCAAAAACTTGACTTACCAAACAGAGCCTAACCCCATTTGTAGATGACTTATGTGCAATAAATCAGATTTCAAAGATGCAATTTCGGACGTACCATCTACTTTAGTCGAAACATTAAAACTGAGTAACACCTAATATATTTTACAATTTTTTTTTGGAGATAACTCAATGTACATATTGTACACCCCTCATTGAAATGATCTTTTTTGACATAAATTTTTTCAGATGCACCTTCACCAGATAGAATCCGGTGATGCATCTTAGAAACTACAAAGAAAATAGTTTTTCTATGCTATTTTTTAGAGATACTCTGATGAATTAGACGATATGTCATAACTATACTATAATTTTCTATTTTTTTTGTAAAATTAAACCATACTAGTGATATGAAAAAATTTCATATATAAAGTAATAAATCAAGAGTACACATTGAAGTCGAAATAATTCAAAATAACATATAACCAATAATAAATTCAAAATACAAATACTATAAACTACTATGGGCCAGTTTGTTTCAGATTTAAAAAATGGATTTTTTCTTTGTATTTTTGAAAATAGATTTTCTAAAACCGTTTTTCAAAATATTACAAGCTTTTTTATATTTGTTTTTTCTAAAATGAAACATTAGTTTTGACATAACATAAACATACATAATTGAAAATCAAAAGTTGTATTTCATAATTTTTTTCAAAGTTGTATTTCAAAAATAATTTTATGAAAATCTATTTGAAATAGCTTCAAAATTAAGTGATATTTTGAAATTTTGATATCCGAATTTTTTTTCATAAATAGATGGAATACCTAAAATCACATTTTAAGAATAACTATTCAAACAAAAAATTTATTTGAAGCTTTTATAAAAAGTTTCTTTGTAAAAAAAAATTTCACAAAATTTGGTAACACTATAAAAATCATTTTTTTTAAAAAGTCAAAACAAACGGGCCCTATGTATGACATACTCATGATCCCCTGTTCTCACACTGCTTTTGTGGAACCTTGCTTTGCAAGTGATATGCTTTTAACAAGAACATAAACTTTTGATGATGACAACTAATGTCTATTGACAAGTCAAACATAAGCAGTTAAATGAATAAAGATGCAAATTCACTCATTATCGTTTGATGGACTTGACTATCTGATGATGGAAATAAATAGGAATGTAAGTAAAACCATGACTCAAGCACGGTGATTGAGGTGGAATTTAGAAGCATTCGTCTTGGTTTACACATTGCTTATGATTGAGAACACATGAAGATTTATTTTCAAATAGATACAAGGAGGTTTATAAAGATATCAACAAGAATGATTTCAAATTAAAGTCGGCCAAGGCCACACTTCAACAGATTATTTTACTCCTCAATAGGGACAGGGAGGTAAGATTTAACACATTACAAAAGAAGTCGATAGAAGCGTCAATGCATTGGAAAATCTGAGCCTCCATCATAATACCTGAACAATGATTTATGAAAGATGTTCATTGGAGATTCTTCCAATCTATAATTCTTGTTTATATGGTGAAACTATCCCCGAGTTTTTCTTATTTTGCTTGTTTGTTTTTGAGCTTTTACAACCCGCCTTTGTATAAAAAAGCATAACGATTATTCATTGTAAATTAACATTATTTTAAAATATTTTTATTCAAAAATATAATAGTATTCTAAATTTTATTATAATAATTATTTAGTATAGAGAACTAAATAACTATTGTTTTTCAAGTTGTCTAGGGGCTGAAATTCCCTTTTAATTTTAAAGATGAATAAGTGGGATATCGCGTATTTGAAACCACAATCTTATATTTGATTTAGTAATATATATTTTTAAAATTAAATATAAATTATAATATATTATCAATTTATACGATATCTTTTAATTCTCATTTAAAAATAAGAGTCCCAAAACTATGATTGATTTGATGTAAGAAAATCCATTAATTTGATACAATTTATTTAGAGGGAGATACATTTTTATAAATATACTTCATGGATATTTTTAAAAAATAAAATAAATTTTTTTCAGTAATTTTTTTTAAACTTTTATATACAGTATGGAGAGAGTGTTAATAATTTTTTGACAAACAGTTTGATAAAATGAACTATATTGATTTTAAAAAGTGCTATATAATATTTTAACAACGTATATGACATTAAAACAATTTGAATAAAATATTATAATATTTAATGTTTCTTACAAAAAAATTATTTTAAAATATAAATAGAGAAAGTATTAATTAGTATTTTTTAGATAAATTTGTTTTTTATTTTATTTTATAGGTGTCGGAAAAAATGATTAAAAATTACAATCAACAATTTTATCATTTAAAATTTGTTATTAATATTTAACCATATCATATACTAAATTATAATTCTATGAATTTTTCCAACCAAAAATTTTCCGTCAATTTCTTTTATCAATTAATAAAATAAAAAATTATATTATTATTTAATTATTATAAATCTACCCACTTCTTCAATTAACTAAATAATAATAATAATAATAATAATAATAATAATAATAATAATAATAATTTTCTATAAACCTTTTAATTAATTAATTGAAAGTATTTTGTTTTTGTAACAGGTCGACGGTGCGGTTAAAGACGGGGATGCCATGTTTATGTTGTTTGCATTAATGGAAGTGAAAGGAAAAGTGGCGAGTAGTGAATTACCGATAGTACGTGACTTTCCAGAAGTTTTCCAGAAGATGTGAGGGAGTTTCCACCTGAGAGAGAAGTGGAGTTTACGGCAGAATTGATTCCTAGAACTAGTCTTGTGTCGATGGCGTCTTATCGTATTTCGGCATCTGAATTCACTGAATTTAAGAGTCAATTAGAAGAGTTGCTTGATAAAGAATTTATTCATCCTAGTGTTTTGTCGTGGGGTGTGCCGGTGTTGTTGGTAAAGAAGAATGAAGTTTCGATGAGATTGTGTGTGGATTATAGACAGCAGAATAAAGTTACTATCAAGAATCGGTATCCGCTGTCGAGGATTCATGATTTAATGGATCAACTGGTTAGAGCATGTGTATTTAGTAAAATTGATATGAGGTATGGGTATCATTAAATTTGTGTAAAAGTGCACGATATTCAGAAGACTGCATTCCGAACAAGGTATGCTCATTACGAGTATACCGTGATGCCGTTTGGAGAAACTAATGCACATAGTGTTTTCATGGAATATATGAATAGGATCTTTCATCTTTATCTAGATAAGTTCGTAGTGGTGTTTATCGACAATATCCTGATATATTCCAAGAGTGAAGAAGAGCATGCACAACATCTTAGAGTTGTATTAGAATTGTTGAAAGAGAAGATGTAACACCCCATATTTTATATTTATTAATTTAATTGGATTTTAATTTAATTAATTGGATTTATGTAATTATGCGGTGATTAAAATAATAAAATTGGAATATGTAGTAGTGGGCCAGTGTTGTAGTTAGTGAGAAAGGGGGTGCAAGAAATAAGGCCTTTACTAAAGCTATGTTGTGTTTTTCATAAAACAAGAGTTTTGGAAGAAGAGAAACACAAGTGCATTTGGGAGAACGCAAAGAACGTGAAAGTGCGACAGAGGAGAAGAAGAGGAACTTAGCTTCAAGGATCTCAAACTGTAAGGTAAAGGAGGACTTTTCCAGTTAACCTCTATTACCAGGTCGTAGGCGTTAGGATTGAAATCGTATACTATTTATTCGATAGAGAATATGTTCTAGGTTGGGGTTTTGGTATTTAGGTTCAATTTTGTGAATTTTGTGTGATTACTTATTGGTAGTGATTGTTGATGTTAAAAGTGTAGTTTGGTTGATGATATAACTCATATTGCATGTGAAATCCCTCTGTTTTTCGTATACAATCGTATTGGTTCGATTGGGGGATGTTTGGGGGGATTCAAGGTGCTGAAAACTGGTTTTTGGGGTGCAGGTACGAGGTAATCGGTTATCGAAAGGGGTGTAATCGATTATCCATAGTAAAAACAACAAATTTGGGGTTTTGAACTTCAGTAACCGATTACTGGTGTTTGGGTAATCGGTTACCGCTGTACGTTTTTGAAAAATACTTGTTTTGTAAAACTCATATCTTTTGAACCGTAACTCTGTTTGGGTCCCCGTTCGAAGCGTTAGAAAGCTAACTGAATGGTATTTATGATTAAAATAAATTAATTAGCACTAGATAATTTAATTATTATTTGATTTTGAAAATGATATGTAATTGTATTTGTGTATGTCGTGGATTAATGTTATTTAAGAATAACATGTATGGAAATTGTGTATTATGTGCTAATTGTGATACATGGAATTGATGAATGATGATTTCTATGTATTGTTGTGATTGTTACATGATGAATGTAGGTTATACTAATGGTGTATAATTCAATATGTTGAATTGTGATGGATGTGATAGACGTAGTAATATGATGATGTAAATCTCATGTTGTTGTTGTGTGGATTTGATGTACTTGGTACATAACTGTGGAATGTATTATTGTCGTATGCACTGTGTGATGAGTCGAGATATTGTGATGAGTCGAGATATGATAATGTTGTTTATATGATTGAAGTGGCGATGTTGTGATAACATGATTATAATGTTGATAATGTGATCATGTGGTAATAATTGTTTTGATAATTAATGATGTGATGAATGATGCATATATATATATATATATATATATATATATATATATATATATATATATATATATATAAACATAAACATACTTGATTATGATGATGATTATGATGAAATGAGTATTTGATGATGTTACTCATTATATTTGACGATGGTATAAGTATGTTCATGTATGTTTGCATTCATTCATATTTATTGGTGATGTTGTATCCATGATGATGTGTTGGATCAGTGAAGGGCATGATTCCCATTGTGTGGAATCTGTGCTGGCAGGGCCGTATCTTGATGAGGTTGGATCGGTCATGGGTTATTCTCATTTGATGATGTTGGTACCACATGCATAGTGTCAGTTGCATTCATATGTATGATTTTATAACATGATTGGATGTTTTCCAGTGTTATAAATATTGATGATGTGTTGATTGTTTATGAAGATGAAACTTGACTGAATATATGTTGATGTTGGGTGAAAATTATACTGCTGATGTTCTATCGTTTATGAACTGATAACATTGTTTAATTGTGAATGAGACTCACCCTTACTGTTGATCATTTTCAGATTGAGGATAGCGGCTGTTCGACTCGGTGAGGATTAGCTCATGAGTCAATTGTCTAGTTAGCGTCAAGTGTCATGCTCTGATATTTGTAAAACCGGGGATGCGATGTTTAGAGTTTATGTTTTATAACTCTGGTTATGTTTTGATGTTTTGGAGGATAAGTTTTAAAGATGTTAAACTTAATCTGTATGATCTCGACTTCCGCTGTGTTAACATGAAATGTTTTTATTTGATGATGGTTTGCCTCAGTGAATGCATGACATGACTGAACGATGTTTAATTAAATTTTGAATTGTGGCACCCTTATTTTCATGTACTCTGAATAAACTTATTTAAATTGTCGTGGGGTTTAGAAGGGTGTTATAGAAGAAACTTTATGTGAAGTTGTCGAAGTGTGAGTTCTGGTTAAGTGAAGTACGATTTCTTGGTCATGTGATTTCTAAGGATGGGATTGTTGTATATCCTACGAAGGTAGAACCGGTATCTCAATGGGAAGCGCCGAAGTCGGTTTCCGAGATTCGTAGTTTTCTTGTTCTTGCGGGTTACTATAGAAAGTTTATAGAAGGATTTTCAAAGTTAGTGTTACCCTTAACTAAGTTGACTAGAAAGGGTCAAGTGTTCATTTGGGATTCAAAATGTGAAGAAGGATTCCAAGAGTTGAAGAGGAGGTTAACTAGTGCTCCTATTCTGATTTTTTTCAAGAGTAGCATCATTTGTTTTGGTGAGGAATGCTCGTAGAGTAGTTCGTTTAGTTATGTCGTGTCGGTGTCATGATCTGGTCTTGTAACACTGAAGAACGTTTAGTAATTTTTGAGTTATTTAATGAACTCTTATTTCCATTGGTTGAATAATTTGTTTGGATTATGAGTTGGTGGGTTCTTGGTGTTGAACACCGATATTTTACGTTATTCAAATTATGAACTATTCCGCGGTGTTAAACATGCTTATTGAATAATTTTGTTTAATGTTCCTCAAAAGGCATGACATGATTTAATATTTTTAATTCTTCTAGAGTTGTAATATCCTTGTACATGTTTTATTCTGAATTTATTTAATATTTTGTGGAGGTTTAGAAGAGCGTTACAATTTTTATTTGCTCTTCCTATGTATTTTAATATTTTTATATAAATTTCTAGCTTTTTATACACAGATTTTTAAGTATCACAAAAAAGAATTGAAATGTACGAAACGATATTTTACAAAATAAATTAGAGGCCACTGCCTCATATAATGGTAAATTTTCTCCCTCTTTGTCATACAAATATTTTTTTAAATTTTTTTCTCATACAAATTTTCTCCACATCTTTGATTTTTATTTTTTTCTCTCATACAAATATTTAAAGAAATATGAGAACGTTGTTCATTGAATATATATATATATATATATATATATATATATATATATATATATATATATATATATATATATATATATATATATATATATATATATATATATATATATATATATATATATATAATACAAATTTTGAACAATTATAAAATCTCTATGAAACTTAACTCTAAAAGTGATGCTAAATACAAATACTCAATAGAGTTGACATATAATTTAATTTATCGTATTGAATTTTACAAATAAATTTATTTATCTTCTACCATTTATAAAAAATTTCTATTTTAATTTCACAAATCTAATTTCCTATTTTAATTATTAAATTAATATTATAAATACTTGATCTATTTTTTGTTTACTAACTTTATGATAATTTATTTTAAATACTTAAATCATAATATAAATTATTTAAACAACTAAATTATTCTTTAAATTACATGTGTAATTTATATCAAAATTATTTATATGAATATATATCAAAATATCTTTTAAAGTTATAATAATTATCAATTAACATACAAATAAATATAATTGTACATCGCACAGGTTTATGACTAGTGTGATTAAATGATAAAATAGTAGAGGAAGATGAAAAGAGGATATTCAATGGTTGTGATAAAGCTTACAAAAAAAAATGGTTGTGATAAAAACATAACATTTAAAAATAGTAAAATATTTTTAATTTAAATATTTTTATTTTAAAACATAATAGTATTCTTATTCTATTTTATAATGATTTATATACTTTGAATATGGAGAATTAAGAAACTACTTTTTATTACTAGATATAATATTAAAGAGTAAACATAGTATAGTAACATATTCTCTCTGAAACAAATTTTAAGAGAATGTTTTTATTTTATATTTATATAACAGTTAATCTATTTGGTGTATATATATATATATATATATATATATATATATATATATATATATATATATATATATATATATATATATATATATATATATATATATATATATATATATATATATATATATATATGAGAATGTCAGATATGAGAATGTAAAAATGAATCTGAATTATTGGATTTTAAAATAAATTGTAGAAATTATATGTTAATCTTTTTTTTTCTCTCTCCTAAATCATTTATTTTAATAATGAAGGAGAGATAAATATATATAATTTATTAAGGAAGGAGTATTATTTTATTTATAAATATAAGAATCTTATCACATCACAATTCACAATATGCATGTATAAATAGACTCGTATAGAAGAGAATAGTATTCATAAGAGAATAGTATTCATATGTAAAAGTTGAAAATGACAACTTCAAGAAATTTTGCAGCTACAATATTATTTTTATTAGCTTTGCTCATTTTGATAACAGGTATGAAACAAATGAGCAAATTGATTAAATTGTATATTCTTATGTTATAATGTTTAACTTTTTTATATTAATTTACACTTTAAATCCTACAAATTTTTCTTTCAACACTAATCTTATACACATATATTTTGGTTGAAAATATAGATATTTCCTTGGCATTGGAAGGAAAGTATTCGTGTAAAACCGATCAAAATTGTGAGCAGATCTGTGGTAGTAATGAGAAAGCACGATGTCTTAGTGGGCTGTGTTGGTGTTTTTATCCACCATCTTCCACTAGTAACATGCCTAGTACAATACCCCCAATTTTAAATTAAGTTGAATATTTGGGATGTAATCACATAATAAAATCTTGATGAATTAATATTATAATAATAAAATCTTGATGAATTAATATTATAATATTAAATGATGGTTTTTGTTTTTAATCTTTCATTACTGTACTTCTGTCACCACTAAGTTTTTATTTAGTAATATTATTCACGTTGCAATATTAATTATATTTTTAATTTAAGATTTTTTTTAAAATGTACTGTTAATATGTCACTTAAAAAATATTGTACTTATCAGAACCAACCATTTAAATAATTTAGAGTCTCTTTATCTATTATAAAAGAATTTAATTGAAATACATCGATATTATAAAACGATTTTATTCAGTCAATTAACAATAAATATTTGTTGTTGGGAAAAATTTAACTTTTATTTTAACCATTTATAAGGTACTATAAATACAAATATGAATGTAAATGAATTCTATGGGGACTGATAGTATGATATCTATGTCCGTCCTATTGGATAAATATGATATTCACATTTGTCATATATTCGTGGGGATATCTGTTAAACGGATAATAAGTGGGTTTTAAAGTATTTGTGAATAATTATAGATATTTATAGATAACATTTCTTTTCTAATTTTTTTTTGAAAAAAATAATTTCAACTTCTTTTAAAGACACAAAAAGTTATTATCGTATAACATCCAATCAAGAAGATATTACGATGTCAATTCATCACTATCATCCGTTTGTATTTAGGTATAAAAAAAATTGTATTTGCGGATATTCATAAATAAAATCCGTTATGTGTACGGGTGGGTTGTCTAATAGATATTTACAGATAAAATAAATAAATATTTAAATATTTGTTTAATAATATATATGAATACAGGGTTAATGATATACATGTCCACAATATATATGTTAATAAATTATAAAAATTACTTAAATATTAGTTTTTTATTTCTTTTTGTTTTCTAAAAAACGAATCTTCTTTTTTTTAAATTGTTTTTTAAGAAAATCTTTACATTCCACAATAAAAATATATTTTCTTAAAAAAAGTTTAAAAATAAGAAGATTCGTTTTTTAGAAAACAAAAAAAAATAATAAACTAATATTTAAGTAATTCTTATAATTTATTAACATATATATTGTGGACACGCTATCCTTAACCCTGTATTCATATCTATTAATAAACAGATATTTAAATATTCATTTATTTTATTTAAAAATATCTATTAGACAACTCACCCCGTGTACGTAATGGATTTTATTTATGAATATCCGCAAATACAATTTTTTTCATACGTAAATATAAATGGATATGGTGATGAATTGAGAGTGTAAAATTTGTTTACACTGTCGGTACATAATAGTTAATCTCTAATTGGTAATTTTTTATTTTTGTCCGATGTCAGAAAGCACATCAACTATAACCATGTGTGAATTTATACTTTTAAAATAATATAAATATTCAAAAATTTATATTAAAAAATATTTTTAAATTTATTAAACACTCAATATTTTAAGGCATTGTTTTAAAGGCCTCAAAATTTTATCAAAATTAAAAGTTATGAAACCTTATAATAATATAAACGAGGTTGTTCAAATATCATTTAAAATTTAAAATTTAATTAATCATTTATTTTATTATGATGACTTAATTTAATTTAATATTAATCTTACTTAGTTTTAATATATTAGAAAAAAATATTTTACAACATATATTTCTATAGAATTAAAAATAATAGATAAAGTCATATATATTAATATATAATATTTTATAAATATTAGTCATGCATACTTTTTAGTTTATTATTATAAAATAATATTTAATAATTTAATTTATAATAAAAAGTAATAGATCAAGCCAGTATATAATATTGTCCAATATATTACAGAATAAAATGATAAAGTAATTTAGAAATATGAAAAGAAGAATATTCAATAGTTGTTGTAACTTGTAATAAAACCATAAAAAATATTGATATTAAAGTAAAACCTTAAAAACTATTAATATTAAAATAAAACCATGAAGAAAATCTGGGTTGGTTCTCAAGTGGCTTAATTCTAACCAAGAACCCTAAGGGTGGGATAATGAAATGGAGTGGATGATTCACAATAGCAAAAAGAAGACTTGGAAAGCAAAGATTCTTAAGACTGTTTTGCGGAGACAATTTATGCATGTTGGCTGTATAGAAATGAAAAGTTTATAGAGATAAGGAGCATACTATGAAGGATACTTACATAAGAGTATATAGAAAAATTGTAGATATTATTGAATAAAGTGTGGAGAAAGCATCATCTTCGAGCGCGTGTAGCACATTTGATGATGAGTTAGTTTTCATTTCTGGTGTTTTGAACGGGACCTTTTGGAACATAATTAAGCGGAGTGGAATAAAATAAAACGGAGTGGAATGAAGCGGAGCAGAACAAAATATAAATCATACTCCATTGTTTAGTTATTTTATTTAAAATATCTCATTATATCACATACACACAAATTGAATGAACAAAAATGGGAAATTGGATAGAATGAGTTGGAATAGATTTCATCATATTCCATTTCATTCATTATTTGTAAATCTAAACAATACCATTCCATTTCATTCCATCTCATACCACCAATCCAAACATACCCCGATTTAGAGATCCATTTATGTACCTTATAATTCACTTCAATGCTTGCTAATGAGCCTTTTCCAGGATTCGTCATGTACCTGCTTACAAGACTTACTGCATATGCTATATCGGGTCTTGTGCAAACCATAGCATCCATCAAAGAACCTACTATATATATATATATATATATATATATATATATATATATATATATATATATATATATATATATATATATATATATATATATATATATATATATATATATATATATATATATATATATATATATATTAGCATATGAAATGCTATTCATATAAGCTCTTTCGACATCAGTGTTGGGACACTGATCAATACTGAGCCTGAATTGAGGGTTTGTCGGAGTTACAATAGGCTTTGAATTTGACATACGAAATTTGTCGAGAATCTTCCATAGGTATGCCTCTTGTGATAAGCATAACTTCAACTACTTTCTTTTTCTTCGAATGTCAATCCCAAGAATCCTGGATGCAGCTCCCAGATCCTTCATATGAGACTCTTTATTGAGTTCATCTTTCACCCTCATTACATATTCGACATTGTTGCTTGCTACGAGAATATCATCCACATAATGTAACAAAATAACAAGTGAATTACCAGGTCGAAATCGGAAGTAAACACAATGGTCAAACTGACTTCTAACGAAACTTATGTGTGTCATGAACTTGTCGAATCTCCTATTCCATTGTCGAGGAGATTGTTTCAGTCCATATAATGATCTGTTTAGTTTGCACACATAATCTTCTTTCACCTTTTCGACATACTCTTCAGGTTGCCTCATCGGGATCGTTTCATCTAGATCACTATACAAGAATGTAGTCTTCACATCCATCTGTCCCAGTTCAAGATCAAATTGTGCTACCATGGAAAGCAACATTCAAATGGACCTATGCTTCATAACAGGAGAAAACACATCATTGAAGTCGACACCTTCTTTCTGCGTGAAACCCCTTGCGGCCAATCTTACCTTGTATCTTTTCCATGCCACTCCAATGATTCCTTCCTTAACTTTGAAAATCCATTAACAACTGACTAACCTCGCCTTAGTAGGTTTCTTGATTAGTTCCCAAGTGTGATTATCATGAAGAGATTTCATCTCATGTTTTAACAGCAATTTATATATCCCAAAAATACAATAAAAACAAATATGCAATTAAATAGATATTTATTTAAATTACTGTAAATAAAAACTGTAAATAAATAAATAAAAAGAAAATTAAGATTTAAATTTTAGAGTCGCCACCTATTCTGCCAGGGCGAATAGGAAATCCTACGAAGTTTTAGAGATTTGGATAAGTTATTATAATCAAGTCAAGGGAAGGTGTTAGGCACCCTTAATCCTTTCCTAAGGTTTTATTTAAAGAAGGGTTTATGGCTTAAAAGTATTAAGGTAAGGTTTATGCCTAATAAAGAAAGGTGACAGAAAGTTAAATAGGGCAAACCTTAAACCTATTGAAATTGTTGGGGAAGGGGACTCGCCTTGTTACCAAGTGCCTGCGTACCTCCTTATGGAGGATCAGAGTCTACATAGTTCGGGCTATGTTGGTGTTTTTTAAAGGTTGTACGCCTTTGTAATTTGTATGTTGAAGTGTGTTTTAAATTGCAGTTCGCAGTTATGCAATTATCGCAGTTTCGTAGTTCGTAGTTTGTGAAATGTTAATGAATTATTATGTGGCATACAACCCTATTTAGTATCTTAAACCTTAGTATAGTTAATCGCGTTGATCAGTAGATTTGATCAACATAATTAACAAATTAACAGGTATCAATTTCATAACTAATTATCATAACCGATCGATTCGATTACAACCGTTAGCAAATTAATTTGTTTTTTTTAGATTAGATTATTTTAATTGAAGTAAATTGAATAACTCATTATTAATCATCGCAATCAATTAATTCGATCAAAACAATTAATAAATTGACCCTAAACTAAATTAGCTAAATTAAATTAATTGACTAAAATAAAATAAAAGGGAAGCCTAATCCTAATTTTACTAGTTATATCAATTTACCTAAAAAAACTAAGTCATTGTTTTATTTAATAAGAAAAAGGGTTTGATTATAATTAAAAGATTTGCAATTTTTAAAGAAGAAAAACAAAAGAATAAAACTAATTATAAAATTAAATATAAAACAATTTAGAAAAATCTGGGGTTTGGATCTGGTGTTGCTGAATTGGTGAGTGTCCATGGTAGATACGCACATCCGAGTATGTTAGATTATGTTGGTAGTTGATCCTACGGTTAATGCTTAAGGGTGCATGATGCTCCTTCCTAGGATAAGGGCGCTAGATCTATAAGAAAATAGATAAATAAATCTTTAGACAAAACACCAAAAATACTTGCAGACGCGAGGGCTCGAACCCGCGACACTCCTCATCAAAGCCTTTGGGAATTGCTCCTTCCACCGAGTCATTATTCGCACGCTGTTTAAACCATCATTATCAATTAAGATAAGGGTTAAAACTTTTTTTAAAAATTTAAACGAACGCGCGCCCTAGAAACAGTCATCCTTTTCCTTTGATTTCTGGATTATTTTGCTACGACTCAGCCACTCGTTTGCTGTGACTTCCGCCATGGCTAAACCTGCAAGCTTCCTATTCACGATATAGACCAAATAACTCGCAAACAAAAACCCAGATCAAACGAATATCACCCCCTAAGCCTGAAAACAAGATCAATTTCATTTAATTTGGTCTATAATCGCGTAGCCCCAAGTCACGAATTCCGAACCCTAGCCATGGTAAATCCTTCAAATAGTAATCAAAGTCAAATTAAACTATCCAGAAGACTCGTAAACATCAATTTAAACACAAATATGTAATCAAAACTTGTTCATGACGCGTGAATTGATGTAATCGATATCAAACATATTAGGCAAACCGTGAATGCTCTGTTGATGGTATTGGATGCCTTGGCCGTTTGTGAGGATCAAATTCACCTCAGGGAGCACCGAAGAAGCTTGCTTGATCTTTAGAATGGCTTGAATTAATCTTTAACCTTGGCTGCTAACTCCTTCTGTGTCACATTGTTTTTGTTCTCGAGTGAAGTTCTGGAGGCCGATCACTAGTCAACATGCATCTAACTCTCTTCAAAATAGTTTGATTAAATCTTTCACCCAATCCATTTTGTTGTGGAGTACCTGCAGTAGTTTTGTTCCTTGCAATACTAGAGGCAACACAAAAGTCGTTGAACGCCTCATTGCAAAATTCAAGGCCATTATCGGTTCTCAACCTCTTGACCTCTCTGCCAGTTTGATTTTAGACCAAAGTATTTCAACTTTTAAAATTCTCAAAAGTTTCATCCTAAGTCTTCTGGATGGATACCTATAATTTTCTGTATTAATCATCTACTATGGATAGAAAGTACCTCGCTCCTGAATGTGGTGGACACCTTGCGGGTCCCTAAATATCAGCATGGATGTAATCAAGGGATCCATGTGTTCTTTGTTTTCATTTGTTGAACTTCATTCTGCAAGATTTTCCAAGTACACATGGTTCACAAAACTTCAGCTTTTCGACTTTGTCTCCACCAAGTAGATTTTGTTTTCCCAATTTGACTAGACCCCTTTCACTGACATGGCCCACTCTCATGTGCCAAATTTCTGTCTCCGACAAAGGTTTCGTGGACGCAATATTTTTCGAACAACTTACAACTTCAGCCTCAAGGATATACAGGTCTTGTATCTTCACGCCTCTCAAGACTTCCTCCGACTCCTTCATGACTCTTAAGATACTTTTCTCTCCTTGAAAAACATATCCTTTCTTGTCGAATTCACCAAGAGAAATCAAAATTCTCTTCAAATCAAGAACATACTTGACTTCAGTCAACAACCTTATTGACTCATCATGGAGCTTGAATCTCACAGATCCAACACCTGCAATCTTGCAATCTTTGTTGTTTCCTAGCGATAAGGATCCACCATCTTGATCATATAATTCCTCGAACAAGTATTTGTTTGGAGTCATGCGCCAAGTGCAACTTGAATCCATAATCCACTCCTTACTCGAGTAACTACTTGAAACCACAAGAACCTCATATGATTTGAAATCATCTTGAACAATAGTTGCATTGTCATTATCCTTACCTCCATGATCTTTCACGCGTTCAGGACACATCTTTCTTGTGTGACCCTCCTTCTTACAATGATAACATCGAATACCAGATACTTCACCACTATAAGACTTCTGCTGACTTTTGACCTTCTTCTTTTCGAACTTATCGTCCTTTCACAAGAATTTTCCCTTAACGGCCAAACATTCATCAACAGTCGAAAGTTTATGCTCCTTTTGTTCGTTCAAGTCCTTAAAATACAGGACCGATTGAACTTCTTCATAGGTCAGGGACTCCTTTCCATACGAGAGAGTTTATTTAAAGTGAGCATGTGATCGAGGCAAAGCGCACAACAGGAACAACGCTTGATATTCTTCATCATCGATCTTCACATCAAAATTTTCAAGATCAAGAATCAGCTTGTTGAACATATCCAACTTCTCAGCCAACACTTTTTCTTCAATAATCTTGAATGAATACAAAGCTTGCTTCAAGTAGAGTCAATTTACCAACGATTTGGTCATATCCAAACTTTAAAGTTTCACCCATAACCCTGATGTTGTCATCTCTTTTGATACCTGTCGAAGAACCTTATCACCAAGGCTCAACAAAATTGTGCTGTTGGCTTTCTCTATCATGACAGTCTTTCTTTTTCCGTTAATGCAGCGTCCATAGCCGTCGCTCCCTTCAACGCTTCCAAACAACCCGGTTGAACCAGTGGGGCTTTCATCTTCAAGTGCCACAGGCCGAAATCGTTCACTCCGGTGAACTTTTCAATCTCATACTTTGTTGAAGACATCTTCTCCACGCTCACTGCACCAATTTGTTATGAAAGGGATGCCTCAAACAAAGTATAATAGGGAACACAATAGGAAGGCAAGAAGAACAACAAGGATTGATTATAACTGTTATTCTTTACTTACTCTTTATTCAGGATTACATGTGTTACAAGAATAACAAATAACCCTCTCACCCTAAATTAGGATTTGTAGTGTGCAATAATGAGAGACTAATATGCTATTTATAATAAACTTAACATATTAAACTAATGGGCATTTTCACAAATACCCATTACAAGCCAACTTAGGGTACAAGCTAACTTCAACAATTGGACAAAACAGACATAACAGATATGTCCAATTCAAAATACTAACAACTCTAGCATTTCGACACCCAAATACTAGAACACACTTCGACTACAGTATGTAAGTCTTTGACACATTCTCTGTCGAAATAGAAAACTACTTTTCGATTCACTAGAGTTCAATTCAATTGTTTTGCTCACGGTTCAAGTTTGTTACGCTGATGCTTAGGAATGTGCATATAAACAATACATTCGAAACTCGGGGCTCAAGATTTGGGAGAGGAGGGACTGAAAGTATAGAGTTCATCTTCTGTAAGAGGAGTCTCAAAGTTTATGATCCGTGATGGAATTCGATTGATAAGATAAGCAGCAGATTTTATTGCTTCCCAATAGAAACGTGGCATGTTCATCCCAAAGAGGGAGGCACAAACAACTTCTCTATGTTGTCTATTCTTTCTTTCCACCAGCCCATTTTGCTGCAGAGTACAAGTACAAGTAGTTTGATGTCAAATTCCATATTGAGTGAGAGTAGATACTTGAAAAAAGATGTGTTGACAAATTCAGTACCATTATCATATTGCAAAACATGAATGTGCTTCTGGTATTGGGTTCTAACCATACTATGAAATTCTTGAAATGCTAAATAAACATCATTTTTATGGTGAAGTAGAGAAACCCAAGTATTTCTAGTGCATTCATCAATAAATGTAACAAAGTAACGAGCAAGAGATATGGAGGGGATCTTTGCAGGACCCCATATTTCAGAGTGAATAACTGCAAACAGTTCTGAACTTTTATTCATAATCTTCGGATCCATAATCAAATCAAATAGTAGTTCTTGCTCTGTCTTCGTTACTAGCTTTATTTACTTGACTGAATTTTTATTTGGAAGTTTTAACTATATATATTTCCATTTCTTACAAGACTTAGTTTACTACTTCCATTTAGTCTTTTTGTTTCCTGCTAATAAAATTCATAAACTAGTTGTTCCAGATGTTTATCTTGCTGGTAATGTTATGTTGATATTTGGTATGGGCTTATATGGATTTTTTGTAAGCAACACATCTCCTCATACATCGCCTTTTGTTGACCGTTCCCTTGAAGGATCCTCTCTCTTTGAAATGTTCACTTTGAAGGTAGTAATGTTAGATTTGACTTCGATAGCAAGGTTAAAACGAAACATTGGTATCGAAGTATAGATATTGTCACTCGTCTATACCCAACAAAGTGATGTCTACCAACTCAAAAATCAGATGGTGCACTATGATGTGATCAGTGTTAATTTTCAGTCTTCGATACAAAAAATATTACTTCTGGTAATCTTAAATTTAATCGAAGATGTTATATTCTAGTAATCTAGTTTCCACAAAGCGAGGTCTTTGTTTTCTTAACAAGAAATATAAATAAAAATTTGAAGGCTATATTTTGGAAAGCAACAAAGCTAGCTCTTCATCAGATACCTTAACTTCGACGTACGATCCCAACGATGCAGCAAGCCTCGCAGCTAATTGATGTTTACACTGAAAAAAACACACACACACAATGCAGCGCAGCGCAATGATAATAATGTTTACGGTGAATTTTAAAATATGAAGAAATAAAAGACAAGAAAGTATAAGGCATTACACAGAGTTGTTCCCCTCTGTTGACAACATCATAGAAGAAAGAATAACATGCACAAAAGTTTTCTGCAAAACACAGATATTGGTCTTTTTTCCGCGATTCCCCTGTAACCTAAACAAATGTAGAATATGCATATATTAATTTAAATCAAAAGCATCAATGATTCCTTACATTGTCATCAAAATTTGCTAAGCAAATAACATTAAAATAATAGTCAGATTTTAAAAACCAAAAACAAAATAATATCTCTAAGCCAAGTATTAGGTCCAACTAAAGAAGTACGGGTACGAACACGACACTGATAGACAAAAAGCAATAAAAATTTGAGAAAATTAAAGTTGGAAAAGTCAAAATTGATTTTGACATATTTTGATGTTCACAACTAAAATTAATTTTCCCTATGGAACATATTCTAACATGAAGTCACACTTTGCACTATCAGTTCATTCAAAATCTATTTCATTATAATGAATTTCGCACTCTCAATTCATTCAAAATCAAACACACAATGAATTCAACCACATATGTGATATGTGATATGTGATATGTGATATGTGATATGTGATATGTGATATGTGATATGTGATATGTCGGTGTCCGAAACAAGTATATTTTAAACACCAACTGCGGACATGCCTTCAATCTGAAATGCCGGCTCGCTTCATCATTCAAGTGTTTCAAAAATGTGTGTCTGAAACCAAAACCGACACTAACACTTGTTATTACGTTTAATTTATTCGTTCTTTTTTCTTCAATTTATTACCAGTGTCAACGTGTCAGTGTCGATGTCGTGTTTCTGGTATATGTACTTCATAGAACAAAAATTTATTGAATGTAAGTAAAGAAACAAAGGTAGATGCAAAGCAAGATTGGTGCAAAGGTGAAACCTGAAAGATAAACCTTCCACTTGGTTCACCAGAAATCCTCTTCACACCTCTTTGATCCACTATTCTACTAGCTCCCTCAAAGTTCTTACCAAACAAAAAATGTAAACTGAATTTTCACAAAAACATACAATTTTCAAACACAATAACAATAACAATAACAATGTATGCTATATAAATTGAAAGAAAAGAAAAATGGAAGCAATATACTTACATATAAAGTTGATCATCATTCACTGTCAATTGAAATAAAACCAAAATTAGGGTTTCAAATTTTGTATTGAAATGATTAAAAATGAATACAAAGTAATCTTATACCTGTTTGGGTGGATTCAATTTTCTTCCACACTTTTTCTGCTACTAAATTACTTGCATTCATTCTCAGTTTTGTAGTGACTACCCCTGTTATACCCCAAAATTTGCCCGCGTCTTTTTTCAAGAAAACTCCAATCTGAAAATTAAGAGTCTCATATAATCATGGATTTTTATTTCAACAAATATCCTGACATATGAAATACTTAGTTTTTAGAATTTTTCTTATAAAGTAATTTGGCTTGCAGTTGAATTTATTTTACGCAAACTCCAAATACTGTTTATTACTTCACACATGCTATTTATTTATTTACAGATAAATAGTACTGACACAACTGGTACAGATTTAAATCTTTTGCAGGCGCAGAATCAGGAAACTCAGACTGTACTGGTAACAAGTAGATTATTATTATCTTTTGTTTCCCACTAATTGTTGTACTATTTGTCATAATATTGCTTAATTACTCAGATAATATTTTGTGTGTTTTCTGCCAGTCAAATATTCATTTTTCTGTGCATTAAATGATTTTCAGGGTTATTATCGGTAATTTTACCCGCATACAGTAAATAATAGTTATTTATTATGTCTGTGTTTTTTTTAACAAGTCATGTAAATAAACTTTCATTTTTTACATAAAACAAAAACAAAAACAACAAAAAGGAAAATTAACTTTGACTGTTGATTTTTCACTCTAACTGCTACGTCAATACCTGAACAGTCAGTTGACAGCCAAACTGCTGGCAGTACAATTCTCAGTGTTTTGTACCATCAATCAAATCAATATTTTACAATTCAAAATTCCAAGATTTTTGTTCTAGAAGTCTTCTGAATATCACGCGATTAGCAGAGACTCAACACTGCACAAAAATCAGGTACGCTTAACTGTCTCCTACACAAACAGTCCCTGACTAGGGTTTTCTTGTTTTTACAGGAGAAACAAGTTTTTGAGACCTCAAATGGATTTCATGCACATCCATATATCTCAAAGTACCATCATACAAATTTTCAAACTTCAATTCACTCAGACGCACCGTCAGCAGCTCAAACAGTCAACGGACGACCCGTTTGACCAAAAAAGTCAACAGACAGTCAAAAATGAAATTTTTTGTCAAAGTCCATATTTTGTCAAAGGATTCATCATTTGATCATTGGATGATCATAATTCATCAAAGAAAGATCAAAAATCAACAAAACCCTAAGATTCAAAATTAGGGTTTTTGCCTGAAAAGTCAACTCAACTTTGACTGGTCATAACTCTCTCATCCTTCATCCAAAAAATTCAAACCAAAGCTCATTTTGAAGGAAATTCAATTATCTTTCAAATTAAATTGATCCCATGGTCATTGCATTCACCATTTGAAAAATATGACCAAAGACATTACAGGTCATTTTCAAAGTCAACAAAAAGACACTTTTTTCAAAAGGACACACAAGGAGCATCAAAAATCATTTTGACATGAGACCAAAGACATTAGTTAGAGGACTCTTTGAGGTTTCCAAAAAGTGCAAGATCTCCTTCATATGTCAAAAATTGAGGGATTTACACCTTGTTGAAGTTGGCTAAATTTTGGGAAAATGCATAAAACCAACATTGCTCAAAAATGCATTTTTTCCAAATGGGGCCAAGTTTTCATGGTTCAAACATGTTTGCCATGATATTATGGGCCTCCCACGACCAGGACAAAGCCCACACCATTTTTATTCATTTTTGGTTTAATTTTATCCCATTTTAAGATTAAATGAAAATGAAAAATGGAGGGATAATGCATAGCTTTAATCTTAAGCTAAAGCCTCCACAATTGACTTACTTCTGCAGCAAGAAACAAGTACAGCAGAGGGAGAGAAGAAAATCAAGCCATAGTGGCTTAAATGCCAAGCTACACATGTGGAAAAAGTCAAGATTCCAATAAAGGCATAAATGCTTCTTAGCTTATCTTCTAAGCACTTCAATGCTTATATAAGGGCTATCATACTTCAGTAAGAGGAGAGGACGAATTTAGAAGCTCCCATAGGCATATATCACTCTTGTAACAACTTGTAAAAAATCAAAGAAACTTGAAATTCGAATTTTAAGTTTAAGTCATTTTCAATACAAACTAAGCATTCAAACATCATCCTTGAACATCAATAAACATAACCAGATCAATTGCAAGCCTTGAAACTCACTAAATCGAGCACTACAGGTCACAATTTGTCCAAACATAAATCATTTCGTATTTGATCATACACGCATGCTTAGCAAGATGTAGACATATATTTGAGTTTGGTTTGATGTGTAGATCATTTCTGGAAGTTTAATTAAAGTTTGAGGGCTTGTACACGAAATTGCCATTCTAGGGTTCTTGAGATCCGTTTTAGGATTATTTGATATAGGCAAAATTAGAAGAAACTAAGGGCATATTTGAACTCAGGGGAGAATTTGCAATCGAACCATGGTCTCACATCTCATTTATTTCACGTATTTCCTAACGTTTGATTTGCAGGACATGTAGCTACAGCAAAAAAAACCGTCGCTAAAACCTTTAGCAACAGTTAAAGGCCTAAGCCAACGGACGAAGGAAGAAGACGAACTCGTGTCAGCCTCTCATTGGCTGCCCTGCGCGCGTTTGTTTTTTTTTAAATATATGATTCAGTGCTTTGCAGGCTATGTGCGCACCATGCTCCCTCGTTTCAGTGACCATATGATCGTTCCAGTCACACAATCCAACGCACCAGACACGCTAGTCCATGATATAGACTCTTAAGCCAACCACACTTGATCATTATCTTTTTATTTTCTATTTTATTTTAATTTCTTGTTAAATTAATTAAAAATAGTTTTAAAAATCCAAAAAATACACAAAAAATATTTTTAAGTTTCTAAAATAATATTTTATTTTATGATATAAAAATATTTTATTTTTCTTCATAATTTCAATATTTTGCATAATTAATTAGTATATATTTATATATTTGCTTTTTAATTATCTTAACCAATAAAAAAATCATAAAAAAAAAATTGTTCTTCATATTAAATATTGTTTATATATTATAGACTAATTTTGTACATATTTTGAATAATTTTCTCTTTAAGTTTTAATTATTTGTATAATTATGTATTAATTAGCTTAATCAATTTCAAATCAATTTCAAATAAGTTTCAAAAATTCCAAAAAAATTAGTTTTGTTTTAAAATTAATTGAAAAATATTTTGTGCATATTTTAAACTTAATTTCTAGGTTTAAATCTATTTTCATCTTTTTTCTTCATTTTAATTTAATTAATCATGCATTAATTTTAATTAAAATAAATCATAAAAAATCCAAAAATATGTCTTTTATTTTTCTTGCAATTTAAATTCCTAGATAAATGTATAGGATGTCAAATTCATGTAAATAGGCTAGTTTACATTTCCTGCACAATCGATGTAATAGCGTAGATTTACTTTCCGCACTTTACATTTCCGCATTTTAATTTCCAGCAAATATAAACTGCGTGTATGTCAAAGATAAAATTGAACCGTTAGATCACTAACTTCAAAGATAAAATATCTGAATCCAATCACAATCACACTTGCACCTCTTAAGGTAATCCCTTCTCATTCTTTTCAAAATCAAAGTCAAAATTCTACTGTTGCGAGTACAAAATTGAACCTTTTGTTTATATCCGGTGAAAGGATAGATTTTTAAAGGAAATAGGATAAAGACCTTACAACTCAGGGTAGACCTCCTAGTTTGATTGCTCAAATCAAAACAAAATTCTCATACACTGTTGTTTTTCAAAACAAAACTTTCCAAAATAGATAATATTTTGTATACATGCAAACACGGATCATTACAAAGTTAACGTTCTTTTCAAAACATCTTTCGAAAGATAAACAAACATTTTGTATACATCCGCACAAGGATCATTACAAATTCAATTTACAAAGGTATTTGAAACCACATATGAGCATTCTAAAGCAATTGAAAAGTAATCGAAAAACAAGTGAGCTAAGCAAACTTAAGAGCCCATGGATAACCATGGATACAAAGGGTGCTAACACCTTCCCTTTGTATAACCTACCCCCTTACCCAGAATTTCTTAAAGGTCTTTTTTCTGTTTCTTTTATAAACCTTTCCTTAATTGGATAAAATAAAAGGTCGGTGGCGACTCTGTGAATTTTCAAAAATGCGAAAGCATAAGCGATAAATAAGAGTCAGTTCACGTATCTCTCCCGCTCAGAGGTATGGCCCGAAAAACGGAGGTCCACAGAACTGGCGACTCTGCTTGGGAGTCACTTTCAAAAAACAAAATGTTTTCTAAAGGGGTTACCTTAAGAGAATAGATTACTTCGATGTTTTCAATTGTTTGACTTGATTGCTCTATTTTTCAAAGGTTTGTTTGGGTATTTTGCTTGTGTGAAAGATTCTAACCCGAATCTCGAGATACCTTAAGTATATGACAATAGACCAAGGAAACTGTACGGCATGTACCGATACGGTTGATCTGGTAGTCATCGTTAGTGCGATACTTTGGTTTATACTGATGTCCCTTGAAAACGATCAAGGAGTATATTAGGCTTCCGAAATGTCATTAAACACTAATTTGTCTTAGAACCTTTTTAGTTGAACTTGACTTATGGCCTATTAAGTGGCTAGCTTTGAAATTGATCGAAGTTAGTTATCCTCGAGGAATATTTTGATCGGCCGCTCGAGCGCCGTATTGAGATGTTACTTCCAAGGATCATAGAACCCGAATACTATTCTAGGACAGGTTTTAACCAACTCAACTTCAATGGGGAGGGTATCACCTATCAGCTCCATGCAAGCCTTTAAACCTAAGGCTATTGTTTGATTTGTTTTTGTGTGCCACATGTTTGCATCATAAGCATATCATTTTCTCACAAAACACTTCAAGGATCAAAGAGTTTACCTTTGTTTTTGCAGGTAATGGCTCCCGCTACCCGAGATTACATCCGAATCAACATCTCAACGGTACCATCTGAACTAAAAGACTTAGTGTCAGAATTCCCCAGGAATGTTCAATTCACCGAAAGGCATGGTCACCTACTCCATTTGGTTACCTCAAAATTTGAAGAAGACATGATACGGGTCCTGTTCCAGTTCTTTGACCCTGAACATCATTGCTTCACCTTTCCTGATTACCAGTTGGTACCCACTTTGGAAGAATTCTCTGAACTAATTGGATTACCTGTTCGAAATTAATTACCTTTCACTGGTTTAGAAAGGATTCCAAAACCTGAAGTCATTGCTGCTGCTTTACATCTGCGAAAATCAGAAATCGAGTCCAATTGGGAAACAAAGAGTGGAGTTAAGGGTTTGCTTGCCAAGTTCTTATTGGAAAAGGCTCGACTACTGCTAGAAAACAAAAGTTATCCAGCTTTTGAGGAGGTTATGGCCCTTTTGATCTATGGGTTGGTTTTATTCCCAAATCCCGACCAGTTCATAAGTGTACACATCATCAACCTTTTCCTAATCCGTAACCCGGTACCAACATTGCTGGGAGACATTCTACATTCTCTACACACTCGTACCATGAAGAAACGAGGATCTCTCATGTGCTGTATACCACTACTGGCTAGGTGGTTTACATTTCATCTTCCCCGATCAGTGTTGAGAAATGAACAAAGAATGCAATGGTCTCGCAGGATTATGTCTTTGTCTCATTCAGATATCCGGTGGAACAACTTCTTTCAAAGAGACATTACTATCATTGATCATTGTGGAGAGTACCCTAATGTGCCACTCCTTGGCATCAAAAGAGGCATCACTTACAATCCCTCTTTAGCTTTACGCCAATTCGGATATGTAAGGAGCAACGGTCCTCATGACATTATTATCCGTGGCATTGTGTTTGATTACGAGAATGATTCTCATAGACACCGACGAAGGTTCATACATGCATGGGACAGTGTCTATAGAATAGAAAGCAAAACTTTGGGGCAATGGAATTCTATCCCTATGGAACCTTACCTCAGATGGGTCCGCACTCATGCTCAGAAACTCATTATGCCATATCCCTCTATTCTACCTGTGACTATTGAGCCAGAGGTCGAAGGAGACGAACCCCAAGTTATTCTACACCCGGATATGCCAACTGACCTAGAAGAGTTGCAAAAATCTCGGGTTCAACTAAAAGAGGAAAGAGACACCTTCAAAGCACACTGTCAGGACTATGAGAGAAGGATATTGGAGCTTACCGGACAGCTTCAAGAAGAACAGCAGATCAACATATTCCTGGGGGGAAAGAGAAAGCGTCCATGGGAGACCTGAAGGATCATTTATTTTATTTCTGTCTTGTAAGCCCGAATAAGGCAAAGAAAAAAAAAGAGAATAAATTGATTAACTAATGTTTGTTTCTTCTTTAACAAATCTAAACTCTAAGATCCTTGAAAACATTGCACACACATTTCATTTCATGCATTGCATATACATTTCATGCATTGCATATACATTTCATACATTGCATATACATTTCATTCATATACATTGCATCCAGTCATACACATTGCGTAACAGGTTCTCATGACGGATTTCTCATCTCCTCGCTGTTTATTTCAGTCAGAAGAGATGGAATCTGAGACAAGCATCAAGAATCTCGAAGCACAGAACGCCCCAAGTTCAAGTGGCAATTCTGGAACTGGCAAAGGGACAACAAGAACTGAAAGCCCTGATAATCAAGAAGAAAAAGAAGCCCAAAGGATCTGTAGGCTTGAGTCACCTGAAAAGGAAGATCAAAATCCCAGTCAAAAAGTTCAAAAAGCCACCGATCCCTGAAACAGTCGGTGATGGTGAACAAGAAGACAATCAAAGCAACCAGGGTTCTGCTAAACCCTCTCCCTCTTCAAATGAAGAAGATGATCATTCTGGGGACGAACCGGATGATGACAAATACCAACAGCTGGAAGACCGTATGAAAGCTATGGAGATACAAAAAGTACCTGGTTTAGATTTCAATGATTTGGGGCTCATCTCGGATGTTGTTATCCCTCCAAAATTCAAAGTTCTTGTCTTTGCAAAATATGATGGAGTTTCTTGCCCGAAACTACATCTGAGATCCTATGTGAGGAAGATACAACCTCATACAACAGATAACAAATTATGGATTCACTTCTTCCAAGAAAGTCTGTCGGGTACACAACTTGAGTGGTACTACCAGCTGGAAAATACTAAGGTTCATACTTGGGAAGAATTAGCTGCTGCTTTTTACAAACAGTACCAATACAATGCTAATCTTGCGCCAACCCGTACTCAACTAAGGGGCATGTCTATGGGACCAAAAGAAAGTTTCAAAGGATATGCACAAAAATGGAGAGATATGGCTGGAAGGGTTCAACCACCCTTATCTAATCGCGAACTAGTCGACATGTTCATGGGCACTTTAACTGGCCCTTTCTATAGCCATTTGCTGGGAAGCTCATCATCAGGTTTCACTGACCTGATACTGACCGGAGAACGTGTCTAAAGTGGCATTCAAAATGGAAAAATTCAAATAGGTTCCTCCTATGGTACTACAAAAAGGCCCATCAGCGGGAGAAATGAGGTCAATGCAACACAAATTCAGAAAAGTCGCAAAAGTGAGCAGCATCAATCTGTAGGGGCTGTTCTGATCTCCGCATCTGCACCTCAAAAAGATCAACAGCCAAAATATACGCATCAACCAGATGCACCAAGAAGAAATTTCACCAAAATCAACATGCCAATCTCTCATGCATTGCAGCACTTGCTAAAAGCAGATTTGATCACATTAAAAGGTCCTCCAAAGAATGTCAACACTTCCTCTCCGAATTATCGCCCTGATGCAACATGTGCCTATCACTCAAACTGTCCAGGACATGACGCAGATCACTGCTGGGCCTTGAAAAATAAAATACGAGATATGATAGATGCTGGGGAAATTGAGTTCGATCCTCCAGAAACTCCAAATGTCATCACTGCACCTATGCCAAAGCATGACAAAACTGTTAACGCTATCCTGGACACTGTTTACATCTATGATGTGAACGAATTATCAACTCCACTCTGCGAAGTCAAAGGAAAGCTAATCCGAGCTGGTTACTTCCCAGGATGTGACCCCAATTGCTTTTATTGCTCATACTGGCCCAATGGTTGTGAAAATCTGAGGATGGGAATTCAAAAGTGGATGGATCACCGTATCATGATGTTTGAAAGGCTCCCTTCTATGGATGTGCTGTGCGAAGTCTTTGCAAACGGGATGAGAATAGAGGATGCCTCAGTGATCTCCAGCTTACCATTCAAAATCTCTGCCAAGGCTCCATTCAAAATTTCGGCTACACTCAAAGTGGCATCAGTAGTCATTGCTAGTCCAACTCCATTTCCATACTCCTCAGACAAAGTTGTCCCATGGGGATACGACACTAATGTTTATGTTCATGGAGTTAAGTAGGGTACCTCGACTGAAGAGGCCGCAAAGTTAACTACTCCAACTGTGGGTAATATTGTGGGTACCAGCAAGATCACGAGAAGTGGAAGAATCTTTTTGCCAGAAATTTCTCCAAATGTTGCTGCTGGTCCAGTCCGAGTCCCAGTTCCTAATCAAGATGACAGCGCTCGAGGCAAAGAGCCACAAGTTGATCAAGTTCAAACCCCGGTGGAGATCACTGCTGAGGATCCATCAAAGCAAGAAATGGAGGAAATATTGAAAATCATCTGCAAAAGTGATTACAATATTGTTGAGCAACTGGGGCACACCGCTTCAAAAATCTCAATGCTATCTCTGCTAAAATATTCAGAAGCTCATGCCAAAGCTCTGATGAAGTTCCTGAAAGCTGCGCATGTGCCTCAAGAGATCTCAGTCGACCAATTTGAGAATTGTGTTGCCAATTTAACCGTGAACAATGGCCTCGGTTTCTCTTATGTGGATCTAACTCCTGCTGGGAAAAATCACAACAAAGCCCTACATATCTCCATTGAATGTAATGGCACCACTCTATCTCATGTGCTAGTAGATAACGGTTCTTCTTTGAACGTGTTACCGAAAACAGTACTAGAAAAGCTTGACTTCGAAGGAATTGTGTTACAACCAAGTGATGTTGTGGTAAGAGCCTTTGACGGGTCAACAAGAACGGTATACGGAAAAGTGAATCTCCCAATCAGAGTGGGTTCTCAAATCTTTGATTCTATCTTTTACGTAATGGAAATTCACCCAGCCTACTCCTGTTTACTTGGACGCCCTTGGATACATGGGGCAAACGCTGTAACTTCTACCCTGCATCAGAAGTTAAAATATCCAGTAAAAGGAAATATTGTCACAGTCTATGGCGAAGAGGAATATGTGGTTAGTCACCTAAGCAATTCCAAATATGTTGAGTTGGAGGACGAATTCATCGAAACTCCATGCCAATCATTTGAGGTGATCTCCCCAAATGTCTCTACCACCAAGCATATTCCTGCTACTCCAACTACAACTATGGCTTCTCTCAAAGATGCCAAAGCCATGATTGAACAGGGTGATTGCACAGTATGGGGACGGCTTCCCGATATACCCTACAAGTCCAACAAGCTAGGCATGGGCTATGATAGTGGAAATCAAAAGAATGATCAAGGTCCTCGTTCTGGAGGATTAATGTCACACTTCGTCAGCCAAGAAGTAAACGCTATTGAAGATGAAGGAGTGTTCTTGAACCATATCATTCAGCCATATCCAGATGAAATTCCACCCATTTCCATGGGAATGTGGGATGCTGTGGGAGAACCAAGCGGCGGGTATAATTATCAATATACCGCACCTCAGAATTCTTATATTGCTATGGAAGACATTACCCCGACTGGATGGGGTGATCAAATTAAAAATGACGAAAGTTTCACAAGTCCCGTCACTGAGCAATATCAAAATCCACCCAAAGAAGTATGGGACACGCTAGGAGAACCCAGCGGCAAATATGACTATATGGTGAAATATTCCGCTCCTCCGAGCTCATAAATTGCTATGAAGGACATTGTCCCAACTGGATGGGATGAACATTACGATGAAAATTTCACTTTTGAAGAAGCCAGAGAGATACCAAATAACGAGGTTTGCTTTCTGTCAGCATATACTCCTCATCAGGATGCACAAGTCTCTATTCAAAACATCATCCCGACTGCATGGGACGGCCTTATTGAGCATCTTGCTCAGCCAGCAGAGATATCTCAGCCTGGGCTCTCGTATCCAGCAGAGTATATCGCTTATCCCGAAGGATCGCCGGCTCATTTTCCCACTAATGGAATTAATGCTGTGGAAGATGAAGAAGACAACTGCAACTGGAACAGCTGGATACTCCCTGCTCACAACAGTGGATTGAACAACTGGAAAGCTGAGGATGTGATCTCCTTTGACCAGGAGTAAATGCCATTTCCTGTTTTCTTTGTGTATATTGTGCAAAGATAAAAATGGTTCCTGAACAATCGAACCATGAGCCTGAAAGCCGTGTGCCTTGCCCAAAGCACACTGGTCCTTTTATAAGGGCTTATCATATCATGATCATGTGCATTCAATAAAATCATGTGACGCTTGCATATATAAATTTTGTGATCCTTTTTCTTTCTTTCTTCGCTTTCAAATAGCTATGTTTTTTCTTCACACACACTCACATAACTAACATGCAGATTCACATACACTCTGGATCCAGTCAACAACGATTCTGCTATTGCCCGTCATGACTTTGAAAGTCCGATCTACCAAACTGAGGACGAAAGTGAGGAAGATTGTGAAGTGCCAAGAGAAATTGCAAGGCTGCTAGAACAAGAAGACAAGGCCATACAGCCTCACGAGGAGCCAATTGAGGTCATCAACTTGGGCAGCAACGAAGAAAAGAAAGAAGTCAAAATAGGGGCTGATTTAGAACACAGCATCAAGCAAAGACTGATTCAAATGCTGCGAGACTACGTCGAGATATTCGCCTGGTCCTATGAAGATATGCCAGGCCTTGACAAGGACATTGTAGTTCATCACCTGCCAATCAAAGAAGGTAGCACTCCAGTCAAACAGAAATTACGAAGGAGTAGGCCTGATATGTCAAAAAAGATCAAAGACGAGGTTGAGAAACAGTTCAATGCCGGATTCCTAAAAGTTGTAAGTTATCCTCCTTGGATAGCTAACATCGTGCCTGTACCTAAAAAAGACGGGAAAGTCAGAATGTGCGTGGACTACAGAGATCTGAACCGGGCAAGCCCCAAAGATGATTTCCCTTTACCACACATCGATGTACTGGTTGACAATACCGCACAATGCAAGGTATTCTCCTTTATGGACGGATTCTCAGGGTACAATCAAATCAAGATGGAACCCGAAGACATGGAAAAAACAACCTTCACAACACCCTGGGGAACCTTTTGTTACAAAGTAATGCCCTTTGGTCTGAAAAACGTAGGAGCAACCTATCAACGTGCAATGGTAGCGCTATTTCATGATATGATTCATCAAGAAATAGAGGTGTATGTCGATGACATGATTGCAAAATCCAACACCGAAGAAGAACATCTGGGTCATTTACACAAGTTGTTTGACAGACTCAAGAAATACAAGTTGCGACTGAACCCAAATAAGTGTACCTTTGGAGTAAGATCCGGCAAACTCTTAGGTTTCATCGTCAGCAGCAAAGGTATTGAAGTTGATCCCGCCAAGGTTAAAGCCATTCAAGAAATGCCTATACCTCGTACCGAGAAACAAGTCAGAAGATTCTTGGGACGTCTAAATTACATCGCCCGATTTATTGCCCACATGACTACTACTTGTGTGCCGATCTTCAAACTGTTGAAGAAAGATCAAGTGGAAAGGTGGAATGACAAATGCCAGTTAGCCTTTGACAAAATCAAAGAATATCTCCAAAAACCTCCAATCTTGTTGCCACCTGTGGAAGGCAGACCTCTGATAATGTATCTAACTGTGTTAGAAGACTCAATGGGGTGTGTACTAGGGCAACATGACGAATCCGGCCGAAAGGAGCACGCAATCTACTATCTTAGCAAAAAGTTTACCGATTGTGAAACAAGATACTCACTACTCGAAAAAACTTGTTGTGCCTTAGCTTGGGCGGCTCGCCGACTAAGACAGTACATGCTAAATCACACCACCTTCCTAATCTCCAAGATGGATCCCATCAAATACGTGTTCGAAAAACCTGCTCTCTCTGGAAGAATAGCGAGATGGCAAATGATCTTAACAGAATATGACATTCAATACACTTCACAAAAAGCAATCAAAGGAAGTGTGGTAGCTGATCATCTGGCTCATCAAGCAGTGGATGATTATCAAGCATTGAACTTTGACTTCCCAGACGAAGACATTATGCTAGTCAATGACTACAAACAACCAGGACCAGAAAAAGGACCCGAGCCAGGATCCCGGTGGACTATGGTTTTTGACGGAGCTTCTAATGCACTTGGCAATGGCATCGGAGCTGTGATCATTTCCCCCGCAGGAAGTTACACACCATTCACTGCCAGATTATGCTTCAATTGCACTAACAATATAGCCGAATACGAAGCATGTATTCTGGGTCTTAAAGCTGCAATCGATCTAAGAATCAAATTCCTGGAAGTCTACGGAGACTCGGCCTTGGTAATCTACCAAGTCAAAGGGGAATGGGACACGAAGCACCTGAATCTAATTCCTTACAAAGAATATGTGCTGAGTTTGATTCCTTACTTCGAAGAAATCACTTTCGAACACATCCCACGCGAGGAAAATCAACTAGCTGATGCTTTAGCTACCATGTCATCCATGTTCAAAGTCCGGTGGGACAACGAGGCGCCTATAATCACCATTTACAGGCAAGATGAACCATCATATTGCAATGAGATCAATGCCGAAGGAACAGAAGAAAAACCATGGTTCCATGAAGTAAAAAGATATCTCGAAGCTCAGGAGTACCCTGAAGGGGCATCCATTAACGACAGAAAGTTTCTAAGGAGATTTGCTGCCAAATTCTTTCTAAGCAATGGAACCTTATACAAACGCAACCATGACTCGACTTTACTTCGCTGTGTAAACAAGAAGGAAGCAGAACAGATCATGGAAGAAATACACAATGGTACCTTCGGTACTCATTCCAGTGGACATACAATGGCTAAAAAGATCCTGAGAGCAGGTTATTACTGGTCTACCATGGAAACAGACTGCCATCATCACTCCCGAACATGTCACAAATGCCAGATATACGCTGACAAAGTACATGTACCTCCAGTTCCATTAAGCGTCCTGACGGCTCCTTGGCCTTTTGCAATGTGGGGTATTGATATGATTGGAGAAATCAAACCTACTGCCTCCAACGGACATCGCTTTATCCTGGTCGCTATTGACTACTTCACAAAGTGGGTAGAAGCAGCTTCATTTGCTTCTGTTACCAAGAATGTGGTGGCCCGGTTCATCAAATACAATCTCATTTGTCGGTACGGCATCCCTGAACGGATTATCACGGACAATGGCACAAATCTAAACAACAGAATGATTACTGAACTTTGCACACAGTTCAAGATCAAACATCATAATTCTTCTCTATATCGACCAAAGATGAACGACGCGGTGGAAGCTACCAACAAGAACATCAAGAAAATCATACAAAAAATGACAGTAACCTACAAAGAATGGCATGAGAAGTTGCCTTTTGCTCTTCATGGTTATCGCACATCTGCGCGTACTTCAACAGGGGCAACTCCATTCTCCTTAGTCTATGGTATGGAGGCAGTTCTTCCAATTGAAATTCAGATTCCTTCCCTAAGGATTATGAAAGAAGCCAATCTAGACGAAGACGATTGGATTCAAACACGGTTGGACCAAATAAACTTGATTGATGAGAAAAGGCTCGCAGCTATTTGTCATGGTCAGCTATACCAAAAGCGTATTAGCAAAGCCTTCAACAAAAAATTCAAAAGTCAAGCATACCAAACTGGTGGCTTGGTTGTCAAACGCATCATCTTACCACAAGGTGATCCCAGAGGCAAATGGACTCCCACCTACGAGGGACCATTCATAATCAAGAAAATATTCTCCGGCGGCGCCATGTTGCTTACCACCATGGATGGTGAGGATTTCCCACACCCTGTGAATGCTGACATAGTCAAAAAATACTTCACTTAAAAAGAAAAAAACAGCTCACTAAGTTGAAAACCTGAAAGGGCAACTTAGGCAAAAACTGAGCGTCTCGGTGGATTGAAAACCCGAAAGGGCGGTCCAGGAAAAAATTAGAGACTAAACAAATACTATCCCGGTAGGCTGAAAACCTGAAAAGGGAGCCTAGGCAAAAGTTAGGGAATGAAGCATACAACTATGTTTCGTTCAGCTGCCTACTCACCATCAAGATTCAACAACTCAAAGACACCGATCAGTCCAATCACTTTCTTCCAACAAGTGAGGGATGAGATGCTCGAAGACAGATTGGCAATAGCAGAGTTGAAACTTGACTGGATTGTTTTCACATAGCTATTTATCTTTATAAATATTTTCCAAAACTTTATGACAGTTTCCTACTTCTAGGATTGTTGTCTCCCTGTGCTAATCAGCCTATCATGGCTCTTTTTCAAAAATCAATGCAACTTAGGCTCAAAAATCACTATTTTCACTTTTTCTGTTTTAAATACGTAAACGTCCCAATGATAATTCTGAATGAACATGTGCATTTGAATATGATTGATGTTTACCAGGAAAAACAGGAATAGCATTCAGGAAATGTCCCAATTATCTGGACATCATTCCATCAGAAGAAAATCCCCAAGAGAAACGCATTTCTCAGCAAATTCTTCAAAATGATTTTCTCTTCAAAAGAAGTCTTATCCCTCAGACGGGTTGTTCCAGATTACTATCTTCAGAAGGTGTGATCCCCGCACCCGGACTTGGTCAGATAGTGCATCGGAGGTCATTCCCATTTGAAAGGGCATCAGAACTTCCAGCTACCTTTCATTCCCAAGTGATAGTCAAAGATCCTTCAACAGAGTACCATGGTTCTCAAAGAATTTCCCCAGCCGATGGTACTCAAACAAGACAAAAGATCATCAACAATCACAATATAGTCATATCCAGATGACTGACGGAAATTTATTTTCCCAAATAGAAGCTTGACATCATATTCATATATCACACATCACACATTCATATATTCATACATCACACATTCATATTCACATTCATACATCACACATTCACATTCATACATCATACATCATACATCATACATCATGCATCATGCGCATATTCATACGCATATTCATACGCATATTCATACACAACATAACATGCATATTTCTCCTTTAGCTCACATTACATGCATCATAAACATTGCATATCACTAACTTGATTTTTCAGGTAGACGGATATCTTCAACAAAGATGTTCTCAATCACATGCGGTGTTCACCTGAATTCCATGAACGGTTCTCTCAGATATAATCAAGCCGAAGATTCATTCTAATCACTTACCAACTCAAAAACAAACATTGCAGATCTAAAGTTGATACCTCAGACGGTTCCAGAACGATCTAACATCGAAGATCTAAAGTTGATACCTCAGACGGTTCCAGAACGATCTAACATTGCAGATCTAAGTCGATACCTTAGACGGTTCCAGAACGATCCAACATTACAGATCTAAAGTTGATACCTCAGACGGTTCCAGAACGATCTAACATCGAAGATCTAAAGTCGATACCTCAGACGGTTCAAGAACGATCTAACATCGAAGATCTAAAGTTGATACCTCAGACGGTTCCAGAACGATCTAACATTGCAGATCTAAAGTTGATACCTCAGACGGTTCCAAAACGATCTAACATTGAAGATCTAAAGTCGATACCACAGACGGTTCAAGAACGATCTAACATCGAAGATCTAAAGTTGATACCTCAGACGGTTCCAGAACGATCTAGCATCGAAGATCTAATGTTGATACCTCAGACGGTTCCAGAATGATCTACCATCAAAGATCTAAAGTTGATACCTCAGACGGTTCCAGAACGATCTAACATCAAAGATCTAAAGCTGATACCTCAGACGGTTCCACAATGATCAACTTTCAAAATCTAAAGCGAAAAAACTTTGGACAAGTCCCGTGGCAATCATCCTCCTAGACTTAAAGCGGTAACCTTGGACGGTTCCGAAACAGTCAACACAAAGACTTTCAAATCCTTCATCAAGATATAATCAATGAATTCATTCTGATGAACAAACCATCAACCCATTTACCAGGTGGCATCTGAAAGCCCATCTCAGGTAATGTTTCAATCTGCCAACAACATTTCGAAGACGACATTCAAATGCAACTTCCAACATCTCTTCTGATCAAGGTAAGTGCAAATTTTCAGGGCATCTAAATATTCAATCATCTTCTACCTTCAGATTTCAGACAAATCTCTTCAGGTTTAAGAAGATTGAATAGGGGCAACTGTTATACCCCAAAATTTGCCCGCGTCTTTTTTCAAGAAAACTCCAATCTGAAAATTAAGAGTCTCATATAATCATGGATTTTTATTTCAACAAATATCCTGACATATGAAATACTTAGTTTTTAGAATTTTTCTTATACAGTAATTTGGCTTGCAGTTGAATTTATTTTACGCAAACGCCAAATACTGTTTATTACTTCACACATGCTATTTATTTATTTACAGATAAATAGTACTGACACAATTGGTACAGATTTAAATCTTTTGCAGGCGCAGAATCGGGAAACTCAGACTGTACTGGTAACAAGTAGATTATTATTATCTTTTGTTTCCCACTAATTGTTGTACTATTTGTCATAATATTGCTTAATTACTCAGATAATATTTTGTGTGTTTTCTGCCAGTCAAATATTCATTTTTCTGTGCATTAAATGATTTTCAGGGTTATTATCGGTAATTTTGCCCGCATACAGTAAATATTAGTTATTTATTATGTCTGTGTTTTTTTTAACAAGTCATGTAAATAAACTTTCATTTTTCACATAAAACAAAAACAAAAACAACAAAAAAGAAAATTAACTTTGACTGTTGATTTTTCACTCTAACTGCTACGTCAATACCTGAACAGTCAGTTGACAGCCAAACTGCTGGCAGTACAATTCTCAGTGTTTTGTACCATCAATCAAATCAATCTTTTACAATTCAAAATTCCAATATTTTTGTTCTAGAAGTCTTCTGAATATCACGCGATTAGCAGAGACTCAACACTGCACAAAAATCAGGTACGCTTAACTGTCTCCTACACAAACAGTCCCTGACTAGGGTTTTCTTGTTTTTACAGGAGAAACAAGTTTTTGAGACCTAAAATGGATTTCATGCACATCCATATATCTCAAAGTACCATCATACAAATTTTCAAACTTCAATTCACTCAGACGCACCGTCAGCAGCTCAAACAGTCAACAGACGACCCGTTTGACCAAAAAAGTCAACAGACAGTCAAAAATGAAATTTTTTGTCAAAGTCCATATTTTGTCAAAGGATTCATCATTTGATCATTGGATGATCATAATTCATCAAAGAAAGATCAAAAATCAACAAAACCCTAAGATTCAAAATTAGGGTTTTTGTCTGAAAAGTCAACTCAACTTTGACTGGTCATAACTCTCTCATCCTTCATCCAAAAAATTCAAACCAAAGCTCATTTTGAAGGAAATTCAATTATCTTTCAAATGCAATTGATCCCATGGTCATTGTATTCACCATTTGAAAAATATGACCAAAGACATTACAGGTCATTTTCAAAGTCAACAAAAAGACACTTTTTTCAAAAGGACACACAAGGAGCATCAAAAATCATTTTGACATGAGACCCAAGACAATGGTTAGAGGACTCTTTGAGGTTTCCAAAAAGTGCAAGATCTCCTTCATATGACAAAAATTGAGGGATTTACACCTTGTTGAAGTTGGCTAAATTTTGGGAAAATGCATAAAACCAACATTGCTCAAAAATGCATTTTTTCCAAATGGGGCCAAGTTTTCATGGTTCAAACATGTTTGCCATGATATTATGGGCCTCCCACGACCAGGACAAAGCCCACACCATTTTTATTCATTTTTGGTTTAATTTTATCCCATTTTAAGATTAAATGAAAATGAAAAATGGAGGGATAATGCATAGCTTTAATCTTAAGCTAAAGCCTCCACAATTGACTTACTTCTGCAGCAAGAAACAAGTACAGCAGAGGGAGAGAAGAAAATCAAGCCATAGTGGCTTAAATGCCAAGCTACACATGTGGAAAAAGTCAAGATTCCAACAAAGGCATAAATGCTTCTTAGCTTATCTTCTAAGCACTTCAATGCTTATATAAGGGCTATCATACTTCAGTAAGAGGAGAGGACGAATTTAGAAGCTCCCATAGGCATATATCACTTTTGTAACAACTTGTAAAAAATCAAAGAAACTTGAAATTCGAATTTTAAGTTTAAGTCATTTTCAATACAAACTAAGCATTCAAACATCATCCTTGAACATCAATAAACATAACCAGATCAATTGCAAGCCTTGAAACTCACTAAATCGAGCACTACAGGTCACGATTTGTCCAAACATAAATCATTTCGTATTTGATCATACACGCATGCTTAGCAAGATGTAGACATATATTTGAGTTTGGTTTGATGTGTAGATCATTTCTGGAAGTTTAATTAAAGTTTGAGGGCTTGTACACGAAATTGCCATTCTAGGGTTCTTGAGATCCGTTTTAGGATTATTTGATATAGGCAAAATTAGAAGAAACTAAGGGCATATTTGAACTCAGGG
The DNA here is from genome assembly GCF_029867415.1 of Vicia villosa. Classification (NCBI taxonomy): domain Eukaryota; kingdom Viridiplantae; phylum Streptophyta; class Magnoliopsida; order Fabales; family Fabaceae; genus Vicia; species Vicia villosa. The sequence goes on along the minus strand of NW_026705439.1, from coordinate 55,119 downwards.
GAGAATTTGCAATCGAACCATGGTCTCACATCTCATTTATTTCACGTATTTCCTAACGTTTGATTTGCAGGACATGTAGCTACAGCAAAAAAAACCGTCGCTAAAACCTTTAGCAACAGTTGCAGGCCTAAGCCAACGGACGAAGGAAGAAGACGAACTCGTGGCAGCCTCTCATTGGCTGCCCTGCGCGCGTTTGTTTTTTTTAAATATATGATTCAGTGCTTTGCAGGCTATGTGCGCACCATGCTCCCTCGTTTCAGTGACCATATGATCGTTCCAGTCACACAATCCAACGCACCAGACACGCTAGTCCATGATATAGACTCTTAAGCCAACCACACTTGATCATTATCTTTTTATTTTCTATTTTATTTTAATTTCTTGTTAAATTAATTAAAAATAGTTTTAAAAATCCAAAAAATACACAAAAAATATTTTTAAGTTTCTAAAATAATATTTTATTTTATGATATAAAAATATTTTATTTTTCTTCATAATTTCAATATTTTGCATAATTAATTAGTATATATTTATATATTTGCTTTTTAATTATCTTAACCAATCAAAAAATCATAAAATAAAAATTGTTCTTCATATTAAATATTGTTTATATATTATAGACTAATTTTGTACATATTTTGAATAATTTTCTCTTTAAGTTTTAATTATTTGTATAATTATTTGTATAATTATGTATTAATTAGCTTAATCAATTTCAAATCAATTTCAAATAAATTTCAAAAATTCCAAAAATAATTAGTTTTGTTTTAAAATTAATTGACAAATATTTTGTGCATATTTTAAACTTAATTTCTAGGTTTAAATCTATTTTCATCTTTTTTCTTCATTTTAATTTAATTAATCATGCATTAATTATAATTAAAATAAATCATAAAAAATCCAAAAATATGTCTTTTATTTTTCTTGCAATTTAAATTCCTAGATAAATGTATAGGATGTCAAATTCATGTAAATAGGCTAGTTTACATTTCCTGCACAATCGATGTAATAGCGTAGATTTACTTTCCGCACTTTACATTTCCGCATTTTAATTTCCAGCAAATATAAACTGCGTGTATGTCAAAGATAAAATTGAACCGTTAGATCACTAACTTCAAAGATAAAATATCTGAATCCAATCACAATCACACTTGCACCTCTTAAGGTAATCCCTTCTCATTCTTTTCAAAATCAAAGTCAAAATTCTACTGTTGCGAGTACAAAATCGAACTTTTTGTTTATATCCGGTGAAATGATAGATTTTTAAAGGAAATAGGATAAAGACCTTACAACTCAGGGTAGACCTCCTAGTTTGCTTGCTCAAATCAAAACAAAATTCTCATACACTGTTGTTTTTCAAAACAAAACTTTCCAAAAAAGACAATATTTTGTATACATCCAAACACGGATCATTACAAAGTTAACGTTCTTTTCAAAACATCTTTCGAAAGATAAACAAACATTTTGTATACATCCGCACAAGGATCATTACAAATTCAATTTACAAAGGTATTTGAAACCACATATGAGCATTCTAAAGCAATTGAAAAGTAATCAAAAAACAAGTGAGCTAAGCAAACTTAAGAGCCCATGGATAACCATGGATACAAAGGGTGCTAACACCTTCCCTTTGTATAACCTAACCCCCTTACCCAGAATTTCTTAAAGGTCTTTTTTCTGTTTCTTTTATAAACCTTTCCTTAATTGGATAAAATAAAAGGTCGGTGGCGACTCTGTGAATTTTCAAAAATGCGAAAGCATAAGCGATAAAAAAGAGTCAGTTCACGTATCTCTCCCGCTCAGAGGTATGGCCCGAAAAACGGAGGTCCACAACCCCCTTCAAAAAAATAAAACTAATTGCAATAACAATGAAACGGTTCATTTTCTAGAAAACCAAACTGGGTCCATTTATGGTTCATAAACCGGTCCGGGTTTTGAAAATTCACAATTAAAACAATGGTATAAAAGAGGGAGTAAAAATCCACACAAGACAGACATTATCCTAGCGAACCTTAATACAAACAAAAATAGATAGCAAAATAAAAGGTGTAGTATGAATCCTCACAATCTTTAGATAATGGTGAATAAATCGGTTGCCAACACAAATTAATTCACGTACCAACAATTCCTATGATAAATTACAGAAAACATAAAAGTTCTCGCAAGCAAAACAAACCTATATTACAGCGAACCATAACTAAATACAGCAAGGCAGCGACAAGGTTGTGAAACATAACAAAATCGTTGTTGTGGTAGCGTCAACCCAAATGCTTTGATAACGACATATTTCAGCAAATTTGAACCAAATCAAAAATCAAAAGCAAAGGCACACCACCACTAACTAACATAGTTTAACAAAATTTAATTGCTTGCGGTAATTTAAATAATGAGTGATTTTAGAAAGAGAATTTTAAAAAGATTGAAAAATACTCTCAACGATATTCTAACAAAAATTAATTGCATGCATTAAATTTACTCACCCGAATTTAGATTGAGTGTTTTAGTGGCAGAAAAGTCACAATCTTGTAGCCGAGGGTGGTTGCGATTATTTTAACGGTTGAATTATCTTAACGAATATGTATACATTATCTCCTTTTTAGCATATTGCTTGAGATGCCCTTCTCTAATCAGTATCTCAATCGCATCCTTTAAATGGATACAATCTTCGGTGTTATGTCTGTGGCCTTTGTGGAACCTACAATACTTCGACTTGTACACATTCGGCCTAGCGAGCATAAACTTCGGGAAGAAATCCTTTCTTGTCTAGAATTCGGCATTGACACACTCGGCAAAGATACGCTCCTGAGACGCGTTCAGAGGGGTATACTCTCTGAACTTCCCAGTTGGACCCTTGTAATCCTTGGCACCGCGATTTTTGTCTTCTCTCTTTTTATCCGCTCCTCGGCGAGAGCCTTCCTCCTGTCGGGAACTCTTGGAATTCTCTTCGTGCCTGGAATTTATGACCGCGTGCACGGCCTCTTTTTCGTCATACTAGATGTACGCTTGTGCCATGAGGAAGAAGGCGTCCAAGGTGGCTAGCGTCTCAATGCCCACAACCTTGGAAAAATCGAACCAAGGTCAGAGGCCCCACTCTAGAAGATACTTTTCACGTTCCCTCCATGGTGGAGACCTGTACGACTGACTTCCTTGTTGAATATTTCAATATACGGGAGGGGCTCATCTTTCCCCTAGACGATGGCCTCCAATGAGGCTTCCGAGTTGGGATGCCTGCGGGAGGCCATGAAGTGCCTCGAGAAGAGTCTACCGAGTCCTTTCCAAGACGTGATGGAATCGTTTGGAAAGCTTTTGTACCAAGTCATTGCGCCTTTGTGCAGATTGGTTGGAAACAAGAGGCACTTTATTGCACCGGGGACCCCTCGATAATCAAGAAGGGCATCAATGTTCTCGATGTGTTCGTCTGGATCCGTGGTCCCGTCGTATGTGCCCAATGAAAGAGGTTTTTCTAATCCAATGGGCAGAGGAGCCTCCAGTATGGCCCGGGACAGGGGGCCTCTGGGTTCTTCTTCGCCATTGTGAATTGGAGTCGGGGAGCGGTTGCGACTTTGCCTATGGTGACGGTGGTGGTCCTTTAGCTTTGGAGAAGGTGATCTTAACCGTCCTTTTGACCGCGGAGAGGTCGAGAGGCGACAAGAGCGGTGATCTTCCTTGCTCCTTTTAGCGAGAGAGGAAGGCTGGTCACTCCTTGAGGGAGAATGTTGGTGTTTCTTGGTCGCCATAGTGTCCTTCTCGGCTCAAAGATGTTTCATGGCACGACACTGTTGTTCCAATGCCCCAATCTGATCATTCTGCTGTCGAATCAGGGTGTTGGTCTGATTTAGAGCTGCAAAAATGGAGGCCATAATGGTATCTGCCGGGTTTGGTTCTGTTATCAAGAAAGGGTTCTTAAGAAGGGTTTCTTGATGGTCTTTTCTGCTGGTGTCTCCGTAATGGAAGGTGGCGTTGTTGTGGCCGTCTTTCGAGGAGGGAGAAGCTTTGTGACCATCACGCAACTAGGAAATGGTGGTGTGTTGAGTTCCAGAAATTCGTTATTTTTACTATTGTTTTGTGGCACTTATCAATTCTTTTGTATTATATTCTCTGAATAATTCCCCGCTTTTTGTATAAATATGTATAAATAGGATTTAATTGAGTTTTTATTCATTTATATACCATTTGATAGTTTTCTATTCATTTTGTAGATATCGAGTCGCTTTTGGAGCACGAGCAATAAAGTGCCAAAGACACGGCTTCAAAACGCGCAATTTTGAGCGACGGAACCAACGAATCGTCGAATAAATCTCAAAATCAAATAAAAATAAATCATCAATTTAGTTGATATTCATTCATTATTGGATAGAGCATGGAATAAGCTTTCCAACGCTTCGAACCGGGCGCAAATCGGAGTTACGGTTCTCAAGTTATGGCCGAAACAGTGCAGAATTTTTCTGCTACTGGTGTCACTCGCCGGGCGAAGGATTAGGCTCGCCGGGCAAGTCCGACTGGCCCAAAAATGTGATTTGCTACTGCCTGGAGTCGCCGGGCGAACCATTTTAGTCGCCGGGCGAAGCAGTGTCGGCAGAAAACGCAATAAAGCTGTTGGAAATCATTTTTTCAAGGATGGTTGGATATTTTAGAGCTCCAATCCATCCAATAGCATTTTTTGAGTGTAATGATGCTAGAAAACACATTGGAGCTGTCAAATGGATGATCCGGGGTTGAATCCTTCATCAATCGGAGCCGACAAACCGGGAGATTTTTGGGTTTTTCTCCATTTCTTCTCTTTGTAGTTTCTTTTGTGAGTTTTGTTATGTATATACTTTGATCTCATGTATATTTGTTGACTATTATGTTATATAAAGCTTGCTTTCATATTTTTATGGATTATTGTCTTAGATTGTTGCTTTGTTGCTATGTGTTTGAGTTGCTATAGAGATGTAGGGCTCTAATGCTTATCCTGGATGATTTTCTATTAACTTAATTGCAGAGATGGATTAGGTTGATAATCACTTAGTGTCAGTGCTTAATGTGTCTGAGTGGTCGTGTTTGTCTGAGAGATCGACATTTACGGGAAGCTCGGATTTCTCATGTGTTGTTTAGGTGTCTGAGAGATCGTCACTTAGATAATTTTGTGGGTTGTGTTGTTGACATGTGGTGATATTGATAGGTTACAAGTTGAGTATATTCGGTCAACAAGTTTAAGTTTGTGAAGAGTAAATTATATGCAATACTTGATAGTTTCTTCTCTCTAAAGAATGAATTCTGTTTGTGTTAATATTTACTTTTCCATTTTTTATCTTTAACAAATTCAATCCAAATTTATAACTATGGAAACTGTTGAACGGCAGTTCAATGCACTAGTCCCTGTGGAGACGATAATTTCCCGGATAAATACTTCCAAAACTTTTGTTGCTTGCCACTTTACTGCCTCAACATGGTGCTGGGAGGTATGATGAATTCAACATCATTCTTTCCCATTAGTGCGGGATAACAGGTGGAGAAATATTCGCCATACCCAGCCATAAAAAATGAAAAGTGAAAGATTTTGGCTCATGAGTTCTTGATGACGCAAGAAGCGGTCAAGAAGGTTCAAGAAAGAGGAAGGGGGAAGCTAGAAGTTTCCCAAAGATGGTGCCATTGTTCTCTCTGGTTGAATAGGTGGCCAACAACGGTAGGCTTGATCTTTGGTGATGGTTGAGAGAAAAAAAGGGGGTTGTACCTGCAAGGCACCCCGACGCCAAAGTAAGTGAAGGAGTAAGGAGGTACAACATAAAGTATGAGATTTTTTTGGGTGAGAGAAGAAAGGTTCCCTTGCCCCGCAGAGGTAGATGACTATTATAGTGGTCCCCTTGGAGTGGATTGGATCTCATACTTTTGCGGGCTTGGGCTCTATTTACGGCCCAAAATATAGGAGACCATTAGACTAGGTATATGCTCGGAATACTAGTCGTTGCTAGGGACGGGGTCCCGCGTGCTCGGTTGATCACCAGTCGTGCCCAGTAGAGAGGGGTATGCATTTGCTTGTGGACAACGCGCAGAATGTATTTACAACTGTTTAATGTAAATTCGTTAGACATTTCTCATCCGGTGGATGTACAACCATTTTTTATTTAAAAAAACAAGTATAAATTTAATAAAAAAAACGGGTTTAAATTAACCTTTTTATACTAGTGAGTGAAACAAATGCTACCAGAAGATAGCAGTTTTCTTAATCATTTTTATAAAGTCAAGAAGATATTGTGTCCAATGAATTTGAAATATATCAAAATACATGCAAGCCATAATGATTGCATATTATACCGAAAAAGTGTGAAAATTTGGATCAATGTCTAGAATATGGTGAGTTTCGCGACAAGGTACAATGACAATGACAATGACAATGACAATGACAATATCAATAAGAAACGTGCTCCTGCTAAAGTTCTATGGTACTTGTCAATAATGTCCAGGTTTAGGAGTTTTTTTCTAATGCCAATGACGTAAACAATATTAGAGGACATGTAGATGATAGACAATGTGATTAATTCGTTGTTTCTGGATTTTGGTCTTGAGATGATTTTTTTAAGCAATAATTAACCAATAATTGGATCCTGAATTATTTGTGGATGACTATTATAGTAGGGAAGCATACACTAAGTGTTATTCATACAGTGTGAGTTCCATTAATGACATGGATATGTGGCCTAATGTTGATGTTGAAGATATTCTTCCACCATCATACAAGAAAGGTCCAGGTAGACCAAGAAAACTTAGGATTAGAGAGCATGGTGAAAATGGATCTAGGATGAGAAGGCCAGGTGATAACTACAGGTGCACTAAATGTAATAACATTGGACATAACTCCAGAAAATGTCAGGCTAAGGAACAAAACCCTGCAACTTTAAAGAGAAAGGTATGTGCATAACTTTTATGTGATTTCCATGTAACATGTTTTCTGTATGTTATAGTATTTACTTTTTATTTTTCTTACAAAGAAAAGCACCAAGGAAATTTGCTGCAAAAGGAAATATGGATGAGGATATTGATGAGCCAGATATGGCTGCCAATGCTGATCCAAATATGCCTGCCAATGCTGAGCCAGATATGCCTGCCAATGCTGAGCCTGCAGTGGATTACTTTGAGGGAGAATTTGATGCATCAGTTGAAGGTATGATAGCCTCAGCAGAAGCTAACTATCAAGCATCTCAATCATCTCAGATAGTGAATCCAACTCCTACAAACAAGTCTCCACTCAAGAAAAGAAAAAGAAAGTTGGCTCTAACAAGAAATGATGTCTGAATGTTACAATTTGTATTTGTTCTATTTTTTGGAAGTAATTGCCATGCTAAGTACAATGTGGCCTATGCAGTAATTGGAAGTACATTATTAGTATCAGTTTGCTATTATGATTAATTATAATCTAAATTCCTAAGCACAATATTAGTATTAGTTAGTATTAGTATCAGTTTGCTACTATGATCAGGTGTATTTTTTGGAAGTACTTGAAATGGTATCAGTTAGCATGTATGCAATGGTTATCACCATTTATGTCTTACAATTTTGTATCAGTTACATGTTTACAATGGTTATCACCATTTTGGTATCTTACAATTGTTATTCAACTCAGATTGGTACCAAATATACACAATAACATACAAAATAGATTGAACAAAATAGATTCAACTCAGATTGGTACAATTTAGATTGAACAAATTAAATTCATATCTGCAACTCGGAATTGGTACAAAATAGATTGAACAATTTAGATTCAACTCAGAGATTACAACAAATTTTGGTACAGTCAATCTACCTAGAACTAAACATAATAGAAAAAATTCCAAGATGCAATCAGAAGGTATGTGAGGGCTTTTATGGTATGCTGATCTTTTGAGGACTTCAATTTTAGTTTCTCAATCTTCTGGTCATTATTTTTCCAAACTCATGAACAAAATTCTTCGCAAAGTCAACTCCATAATTCCTCGTAACATCCAATTTCTCTTCACTTTCAGTACAACATCCACCATGCCTTGCTAAATCACGTTTTCCACTCTGAAGTTCATTATCCCAATGAAAAAACTGACAATCATCATCGCTCTGGGAAATTGATGAAAAACAAGAAAATACGTAAAAATACTCCCAAGAAATGATTAAATAGTATATGAACAAGGATTAAAGAGAATATTAACAAACCCTCCAATTTTTACACTTCTAATATCTCCTTCATGGGTTTGAGGTTGATTTCGACACAAATATTCTCATGGAAAGCTCTTGTTCACAGAAAGGAGCTTTTCTTCCACTACTGTTTACCCTTGAACTTGCGCTTCCTATCATTCCAGAACAAATTTGGGAACACACGAAGAAGAAAGTGAAAAAATAATCCTAGCTGCTACCACTATGGAAGAGAAAAGAAGAAAATAGATTTAGGGTATACTCCATCCGTTTTTTATTATAAGTCGTTTTAGACTTTTCACACAGATTAAGAAAAATAATAATTGTGGTATGAAAATGAGAAATTATGAAGGTTTTTACAAAATTATCCTTCATTAATGACATGTGGAAGATAAATTTATATAATTGAAAGGAGAGAAAATAATAAATATTTAAGGATATAATAGGAAAAATAGCATTAATTATTCATTGGAATTGTAAAATGACTTATATTTAAATACAATTTTTTTCCAAAACGACATATAATAAAAAACGTAGAGAGTATTATTTAGGGTTTATTTCATTTTATGTATTTAATATTGGGAGAAATAATTAATTACAAAAAATAAAATAGAAAATAATTTGAATAAAGGACACGTAGAAATGAGTTTAAAAGGAATTGCCCATTTGTCATTATTTCCAACTCAACATATTAAAAGAAAAAATCCACTAAAAGTTTAAAACGAGTGAATCTAGAAATGACAAGAATGAACCAATCGTTAATTGGTCTAGTGGTGATTGACGTTAAACTTGGTGGAGAGAATCACGGTTAAATTTTTTTTATCGAATTTTTGGGATGCACTCCAAATGACAGAGGTAAAATGAAAATTAACCCTAAATTTATTGAAAAATAAGAATTACTAAATTGTTGTGATTGAAAACATAATTACATAATTGACTTATACAAAGAATTGCTTAAGAGTACCGGTTTGCGGGGGGTAATTTTGCAAACTGTTCATGATAATTCATAAATAATATGGAAAAAGTCTCTAGCGCCATATGAAAAAAAATAACTAAATTAATTTTTTCTTGAATAGGATGTACATTTCCAAGGTAGAATTTAGTTCATTTTTATATGTATGTTATTTTTTATTTCTACTATATATTCATCTTTTAGTTATATTTTAATGTGAAATTTAAACCATTTTTTTTCATCATCAATTTTTTTTATCTAAATAATTATATTTTGATTATAATATTATAATATTATAATAATTATACTTAACATTTGCATTTAAATCTGTAAGTTTTCTAGTCAAAATATATAATATAATATATTATTAATTTACAAAATATTATTGAATTCTTATCTTAAAATGAAAGTCATAAGATTATGATTTTATTGTTGAAACTATTAAATAGTTTTTGTCCAAAAGATATAATATAATATATTATTAACTTACAAAATATTATTTTATTTTTATCTAAAATTAAGAGTCGTAAAACTATATGATTTTATTGAGGAACCCTATTAGCTAATATTTGTAAGTAGGTTTTGGCCAAAAAAATATAACATAATATATTATTAATTTATAAAATATTATCTTATTTTCATTTTATAAAAAAATTCATAAAATTATATGGTTTTATTCGAGAAAACTATTAGGATAGTTTTTGACAAAAAAATATAATATAATATATTTTTAATTTGAAAAATATTATTTTATTTTTTATTTAAAAATAAGAATTATAAAATTGTATAATTTTATTGAAAAAAAAACTATTGACCATAGGTAGTTTTTGGCCAAAAAAATATAAATATAATATATTATAAATTTTACAAAATATTACTCTATTTTATATTTAAGAATAGGAGTCATAAAAATATAATTTATTTTACTGACGAAAACTAACTAATATGATAGAAACGATTTAGAGGAGGATATTTTTTTAAAATAGATTTTATGATGGTATATATTTTTAAAAAAGTATATTTATTTTGTGCAAACTTTTTAAAACATTTATATAGAATGTTAAGAGAGTATTAAAAGTTTTTTTAGACAACCTATTATAATAAAATAACATATAAATCTATATAATATTGTAGCAATCTATATAAAATTAAACCAGTTTTAACAAAATATTACAAATTTTAATTTTCTTTCTAGAATTTTATTTTTATTTTTTAATATAACATGGAGAGGATAGGATATTAGTAGTTTTTTTGGTTGACAATATGCATATATAAATAGACACATAAAGAAAAGTATAGTGTGTTATATGTACAAGCTGAAAATGAAAACTACAAGGAAATTTGCAGTTAGAATGTTATTTCTATTGGCCTTTTTCATCTTCACGCTAGGTATGAAACGAATGAGCTAATTTGATTAAATTGTCTATCCTTATGTTTTACACTTTAAATCATTCAATTTTTACATTCAACACTAATATTATGTACACATGTTTTGGTTGAAAATGTAGATATTTGCTTGGCATTCAAAGGAAAGTTTCCATGTAAAACCGATCATTTTTGTCAGATCTTATGTACTGGACAGCAAGGACGATGTCTTGGTGGACAGTGTTGGTGTTTTTCTAGACCTCCAAATTATAAATTAAGTTGAATATTGTGATGTAATCTTAATATATGAATAAAATCACAATCTAAAAAAATAAAAGTATTAGTAATAAATAAATATTTTATATAATCATATATACTGTTAGATAACAACTTAAATAATTTTTTATCAAAGTATTAGTAATAAATAAATATTTTATATAATCATATATACTGTTAGATAACAACTTAAATAATTTTTTATCATTCTTTTGTTATACTTCTATTACTAATACCAAGTTTTTATTTCGGCCACCTTCAAGCGTGATATCTTGGATCCTTGATTAGGGATGACAATCAAACAGGTGCGGGCGTGGGTGTTATTGTATCACCCGGATAGCGTTTGGATTCGGGTTTGGGTGGTGATTTCGGGTGCGAGTTTGGGTAGTGTGAAACCCGCACCCGACCCGACTCGTTGTCATCTCTATCCATCTCAAGCGGACGATATGGTTTCTATGACGTTTCTCTAACTATTAAACTTTCAATCATCTAAAAAAAAGAATATTCATCCCTCCAACGCATTCAACGGTCGTTCGCATCTCATGTTGATTAATTAGCGTGTTATTAATTCAACTGCACTATATATGCGGTTCACGCCATTTGAGATAACATTTTTCAAATACAATTTGAATACTCTCTCTCATATAATGACTTGAGCGTCGGAGTGCTAACTTTGCAGGTACACACCGCTCCGTCGCATCGTAACCTTTCCACCATTGCGCTCTTGTGAACATATCCATTTTTGGTTCTGGTACAGAACGCACCTGTGGGAAAGACTTCATATTCCCATGTATCTCATGATTCCTTAAGTATAATGGCATTCCTCTAGCAAGATATTCTCCTTAACTTCAAACTAGAGAATCCAATAATCGATGTAAATTTGATCTCAATCCAGAAAATTGAGTCGAACACCGATAGGGATCCATCGATTCTTTGGATCTTGGTTTTTTAGTGCTTCAGAACTTCATCAAACTGCAAAAATGATTGGATCAAGGACCACTCGCTCCACCACCACGCGTGAAGCCTCTTTGGTAGCCGCTAATGTGATACTTCCAGCCAACTGGCGAAGAAAATTGAAACACCAAAACTCTTCAATGAATGAACCTAATTCTCGCTCTACCACAAATGTGAATAGTCCATGAACTGTTGCGTCATGTTCAGTCTCCAATTCCAACAGAACTGTTGCGTCATGTTCAGTCTCCAATTCCAACAGAACGGTCGGAGATCTCGCGAGGTTTTGGCACCCTCAAAGAGAACCTTGGATCTCAAAACGCGAATGAGTTAGTTAACAAAATCTACAATATTGTTTGACAACAAAACTACAAGGCGAAGGAAGAGAGGTTCCTTCGTTTTGAGGAATTCCTTTAGCATGTTTAACAAAAGGAAAAGACATGGCAAGAAGTCGAATAAAAAAGAAACAGGTTTGAACGACCGACTATAGCGAAAGAAGAAGGAAAGTCCAGATATTTAAAGAACGTTCTAAAGGCGATAAACATAATACTCCCCCTAAGGGTCTAGGAGGATACCAAGCGACTTTCGCTCAAGCATCAGTTATGTGCTTAGACCTTGGAGAGAAAAATCCCTATGTACATGCAAAAACCTCCCAAATTATAAGAATACAACTAAAAAGAGGATCATGACTATCACATGCAACTTGTCAATGACCGAATCAAGTACTATTGCACTGATGATGCTTCCAAATGCAAACTCTTGGCTTTGACACTGGTTAGACCAGTGTGGCTTTGGTTCAACAACCTTCTTAACGGTAGCATAGAGTCATGGACGGATTTTTATGATCAACTTACTGCATATTTTACCGCACACAAAAGACAACAGGTTACCATAGCCATCCTCAGCTGCATGATGCAAGAAGCTAAAGAGAGTCTATTATCCTACATTGATCGTTTCACTCAAGTTGCAATAGAATTAGAGGGAACCGAATAATCAAGATATGTTAAACTTGTCTCAACCTTATATAACATTACAAGAAAAACTAAATTATCATTTTGATAATCTAGTTTCATCCATCGATGCTCGCTCGAGCCCCAAACTAGAAAATATCCCTGTAGGCTAAGAAAGGATATCGCCAAAAAGACATGTGACCAATATGATAAGTATACTCTTTTGAAAACTTTTCAAGGATGAATCCATGGTTTTAAATTGCGGACCGCATCACCTGATGCGGCCGCAATATTGCGGTTGCGGTAGTGTCCGCATCCGCATCAGGCCGCAATTGCGGTGTGATTGCAAATCACAACAAAAACCGCATCGTAACACCGCAACGGCCGCATTATAACACTGCATCGGCCGCATTAAGCCGCGTCAGGCCGCATCAAACCGCATCAGATTATGCAATGCTCGCAAAAATTATTTGGTCTATCTTCTTTTTTAATTATATCGAAGATTTAAAATATATTTTAAAAGGATTAGTGATATTTAAAATGATGACGAGTTGTTAATGAGATATATTTGAAAATTTAGAGAAGAAATTGAAGAAATGTGAATTCAAAAATAAATAATATAATATAATATTTTATGTTCATAAATATGAATTCACGCCGCAACGACCGCATTCCGCATCGCAACAACCGCAATAGCCGCAACCGCAGTGACCGCAACCGCATCCGCAGCCGCAACCGCAATTTAAGACCATGGATGAATCTACCATGAGTGAATATCGAGTTTACGAAAGAAGGAACTCGACCTCTTAACACCATGTAAGAATCTTCCCGGACAGATAGATCAAAGTATTTTCGTTTCCATATAGGGCATGGCCAAAACATTGACGATTTCATTCAGCTCAAAGAAGCTATTGAATCTTTGATCAAGAGGGGATGTCTTCCCGAATATGTTCAAGTAAGCAAACGAGAACGAGAAGGATCCTTGAAAACTAAATCCCCTACAAAGCTTCCTGTACCTAGTTCTGGGGCTGAGAAAGGGAAAGCAACAATGGCAAACCCATGTATATTACAGTTACCACAGGTGTAACACCTTGCATGAATCCTCTTTCCAGTGGAACGATCAAGGGATGGATCTTAGAGATGATGGCCATTTATCGAGGAAGGGGCAACTTATTGTCGAGTACTTCGAACCGACTATGTTGGAGTTATGAAACTCCAAAAATATTGGAGGAGTACCTAACTAGTCGTTCCCCTTGGTTATCATAGCTATTGTAGGACAATTCAATATCTCACGAATCCTAATAGATAAAGCTGGCTCATGTAACATCCTTTACTCATTGTTATTCGATAAAATGGACCTAGATCGAGGAAGTTTTATATCATGCGGCGCCTTAGAGTTGCATGCATTTAACGGAAGAACTATTCATACCTAGGGATACATATAATTTATGGTATTGATGGGAAAGGGCAGAGACATATGGACCATCAATACCCAATTCCTAGTCATCCAGGGAGGAAGCCTTTACAATTGTATCTTGGGTATGCCTTTCACTACCGCCTTGGATGATGTCGCTTCGACCGTGCACCTCAAACTCAAGTATCATAACTGTGAGCCAGCATAAAAACCCTCGTTATAAACACAATCATTAAAATATGAACTGTTTATTCCTTTATGATTGTTAACAGTAAAACCATAACACAAATATACAAATATATGTTGTAGTGAACTAGGGAACAACTGGCACAGTTGCTACCTATCATTGGACTCAATACATATCATTGGCTCTCCCCCTGAAGCTGAGGATGAGTGAAGTAGGCTAAATTCTCATGAAATGTAACATCTTTAGAGAAAAAGTATTTACGACTAGGAGGATGATAACATTTATATTCTCTCTTGTTTGGGGGATAGCCAACAAACATGCATCTGGCTGCGCGAGGGTCCAACTTACTTTGGTGTTGTTTATGGATATGGACAAAGGAAACACAACCAAATACTCGAGACTCGAAACTCTGCAAAATAGGAAAAGAAGGAAACTGTGAAGTCATAAACTGAACAAGACTGACATTACCTAACATGCGAGATGGAACCCGATTAATCAAGTAGGCAGCAGTCATAATGGCTTCTCCCCAATATGAGTTGGGAACTTCCATTTGGAAGAGAATGGCTCGAGCAACTTCAATTAAATGACGGTTCTTTCTTTCTGCAACACCATTTTGTTGTGGGATGTCGACACATGTAAATTCATGAGTTATTCCCCGTTGACTGGTAAAATTTGAAAGGATGTGATTAGCATACTCTTTGTCGTTGTCAGAGAGGATTCTTTTAATCCCCTTGCCAAATTGTGTTTGTACCATATTAAAAAAAAACTAATAAATAATTCCGGTACTTCTGGTTTATCCTTCATCAAGAAAATCCAATTTGCTTAAGTACAATCATCAATAAATGACACAAATCATTTAGCACCCGAAATATTAGAAATAGGTTCAGGTCCCCAAACATCATAATGTATGAAATTAAAAGGTTCAACACTTATATTGGAATTAGAAGTAAAAGAGATACGGTGATGATTAGCTAACTCACAAACATCACATTTAAAACACTCAACTAAATGTTGTAAAAATAAAGAAGGAAACATACAATTAACTAAAGAGAATGGTGGATGACCAAGACACTTGTGTTGAAGCCAAATTTATGCGGCAGAATGAGAAGAGGACACCGAAGACTCAGTCTGCAAGTAGGAAGCCAACACCTTCGAACAATTTGGTTCATTAGATAGGTAGTACAACCGTCCCTTTTCTTTAGTAACTCCAATTGTCTTCCCTGAGATAAGATTCTGAAAAACACAATAAGAAGTGAAAAACATTTCTTTATAATTCCAATATTTTATAATTTCAACAGATATTTATTATGCTCAACTTGTCAGTAGCACCATGAAAGACGTTTGCTGAAACAATTTTTTTGAGCACATCAGCTAGTTGACTTTCAAATTTGACAAATGGAAATTGTGCAATCTTTTGGTCAATATTCTCCTTTATGAAGTGACAATCAACATTGACGTGTTTGGTGCGATCAAGTTGTACCAAATTTTGTGCAATTTCAATGGTTCTTTTGTTGTCACAATAAAGAATCGTAAGTTCTTCATACTTGATTTAAAATTTTTTTAGAACACTTTTAATCTACAAAAGTTCACGCACACGATGGGCCATACATAACTCGAAATTTAGCTTCGCACTTGATCGTGCCACGACCTTTTGCTTCTCCAAGTGACAAGGTTACCCTCTACAAATGTAAAGTATCTCGATGTGGATCTTCTAGTTGCTTGATTACCTTACCCAATCAAAATTATAGAGCCTTTTAACACCATTTTTTGAGAACAATAATCCTTTACCAGGAGGATTCTTCAAATATCTTAGAATTCAATAAACAACATATGCTCTTCACTTGGTGAATGCATGAAGTGGCTTACAACACTTACATCATAAGCTATATCAGGTCGTCTGTGGGCCGAATATATTAGTCTCCTGATAACGGTCCTTATTTATAGGGACTTGGTGTGGGAATATTCCAAGCTTATGATTCAATTCCATAGGTGTTAATGCTTGTTTACAAGCAAGCATGCCAGTCTCGGTTAAAAGATCTAGCACATATTTTTTGTTACGAGAGAGAGAGAGAACGATCCGTTGTTTGGATTTAGCAACCTCAATTCCCAAAAAAATATTTAGGTTGTCGCAAGTCCTTCATTTTCAAATTCAGCAGCCAAATATTAATGCTTTTATTTCACAAGGATCAAAGTTGTTTTGTTGAAAGAATACATTAAGGATTATCTGTCATTATCATCATATCCAGATTTTTGCTGATGCCAATTCAGCTGACAGTAGTACTTAAAAGAACACTCTAAATCATTTCTAATTTGCTTGTTTTCAAATAGAGAACACGAAAACAGCATTTTCATTTTTATGTTTTTATTTGGAAGTTTTAACTATGTATATTTCTATTTCTTACAAGACTTAGTTTACTACTTCCATTTAGTCTTTTTGTTTCCTGCTAATAAAATTCATGAAACTTGCTGATGCAAATGTTTATCTTGCTGGTACTCTTAGGTTGATATTTGGTATGGGCTTATATGGATTTTTCGTAAGCAACACATTTCCTCATATGTCGCCTTCGGTTGACCGTTCCCTTGAAGGATCCTCTCTCTTTGAAATGTTCACTTTGAAGGTAATCATAAATCCTACAAGTAATGTTAGATTTGACTTCGATAGTAAGGTTAAAACGAAACTTTGCTATCGAAGTATAGATATTGTCACTCGTCTATACCCAACAAAGTGATGTCTGCCAACTCAAAAATCAGACGGTGGACTATGATGTGATCAGTGTTAATTTTTAGTCTTCGATACAAAAAATATTACTTCTAGTAATCTTAAATTTAATCAAAGATGTTATATTCTGGTAATCTCTAATCACACTTTTCTTTACCAGTAAAGAAATGTTCTTTGTCTAATCTAGTTTCCACAAAGCAAGGTCTTTGTTTTCTTAACAAGAAATATAAATAAAAATTTGAAGGCTATATTTTGGAAAGCAACAAAGCTAGCTCTTCATCAGATACCTTAACTTCGACGTACGATCCCAACGATGCAGCAAGCCTCGCAGCTAATTGATGTTTACACTGAAAAACACACACACAACGCAGCGCAATGATAAGAATGTTTACGGTGAATTTAAAAATATGAAGACATAAAAGACAAGAAAGTATAAGGCATTACACATAGTTGTTCCCCTCTGTTGACAACATCATAGAAGAAAGATGCACAAAAGTTTTCTGCAAAACACAGATATTGGTCTTTTTTCCGCGATTCCCCTGTAACCTAAACAAATGTAGAATATGCATATATTAATTTAAATCAAAAGCATCAATGATTCCTTACATTGTCATCAAAATTTGCTAAGCAAATAACATTAAAAATAATAGTCAGATTTTATAAACCAAAAACAAAATAATATCTCTAAGCCAAGTATTAGGTCCAACTAAAGAAGCACGGGTACGAAGACGACACTGATAGACAAAAAACCAATAAAAATTTGAGAAAATTAAAGTTGGAAAAGTCAAAATTGATTTTGACATATTTTGATGTTCACAACTAAAATTAATTTTCCCTCTGGAACATATTCTAAAATTGATTTTCCCTCTGGAACATATTCTAACATGAAGTAACACTTTGCACTATCAATTCACTCAAAATCTATTTCATTATAATGAATTTTGCACAATCAATTCAAAATCAAACACACAATGAATTCATTCAAAATCAAACACACAATGAATTCAACCACATATGTGATATGTGATATGTCGGTGTCCGACACAAGTATATGTCAAACACCGACTGCGGACATGCCTTCAATCTGAAATGCCGGCTCGCTTTATCATTCAAGTGTTTCAAAAATGTGTGTCTGAAACCGAAACCGACACTAACACTTGTTATTACGTTTAATTTATTCATTTTTTTCAAATTATTACCACTGTGAACGTGTCAGTGTCGGTGCCATGTTTCTGGTGTTTGTAGTTCATAGAACAAAAATCTATTGAATGTAAGTAAAGAAACAAAGGTAGATGCAAAGCAAGATAGGTGCAAAGGTGAAACCTGAAAGATAAACCTTCCACTTGGTTCACCAGAAATCCTCTTCGCACCTCTTTGATCCACTATTCTACTAGCTCCTTCAAAGTTCTTACCAAACAAAAAATGTAAACTGAATTTTCACAAAAACATACAATTTTCAAACACAATAACAATAACAATAACAATGTATGGTATATAAATTGAAAGAAAAGAAAAATGGAAGCAATATACTTACATATAAAGTTGATCATCATTCACTGTCAATTGAAATAAAACCAAAATTAGGGTTTCAAATTTTGGATTGAAATGATTAAAAATGAATACAAAGTAATCTTATACCTGTTTGGGTTGATTCAATTTCCTTCCACACTTTTTCTGCTACTAAATTACTTGCACTCATTCTCAGTTTTCCAGTGACTACCCCCTTCAACAAAATAAAACTAATTGCAATAAAAATGAAACGGTTCATTTTCTAGAAAACCAAACCGGGTCCATATATGGTTCATAAACGGTTCATTTTCTAAAAATGAAAGAAGTAAAAATCCGCACAACACAGGTTTAGACTTACTTAGTTACTCAATATGTATTTGCTTATCATCAGCTTTTTCTTCATAATCTACATAAGCAAGATTAGAATGTAGTTGGCACTGTAATATTCTGAATTCATATATATGTAAATGGAGAATCATATGGTCCAAAATATTTTCTTATCATCAGCATCTTTGTACATTCTTCATAATCTACATAAGCAAGATTAGAATGTAGTTGGCACTGTAATATTCTGAATTCATATATATGCAAATGGAAAACTTCTGCTCAATGATTGAAAATTTCTACATTATATGCATTCAGTACCTCATTGTATGTTATGTTTCATTAGTTTTCAAATATCATTGAATCCTCAATATTTTCACACCAGTTATGACTTGAAAAGTCTCAGTTTGTATAAGGATATTTGGCTTCACCACCAATATTTAGTAGAATTAGTATGCAAGCATTAATTAATAGCTAAATCATGCAATCCTTCAACATGCCACAATTAAAGTTATGATGCAATATTGCAAGAAATAACAGAACTAATAAAGAATACCTTGGGTTAGAAAAGTGGTTTTTACACAACAGTAGTCTAGTACACCATATTTGACTGTGAAGTTGTGTCATGTCACTAATAGTATTCATTCATATGTGAGTCTTCTTGTGTCTGTCTACCTTTTACAGCCAACCATTCATTCAAAAAACAGTACTCTTATCTATTCTTTCACATGCCATTGAGTCTTTGCTCCTTACTTGCAATTACTGCTATCTCTCAATCTTCATAGCTCTTACTCTTTTTCTAAATTCAGCTATTAGCTACAACTTCCTTACTTGCTGATTTGCTTAACAAAATCAAAAACAAGATGGCTACAGCTGCAACTATGATAGGAGGTGCTTTTCTCTCTGCAACTGTTCAAACCTTAGTTGAGAAACTGGCCTCAACAGAGTTTCTTGATTACATTAGAAACACCAAGATCAATGTCACACTCTTGAGAAAGTTCCAAACAACCCTGCTCACTCTTCAGGCTGTGCTGGATGATGCAGAAGAGAGGCAGATCAACACTCTTGCTGTCAAAAAGTGGCTAGATGACTTGAAAGATGTTGTCTTAGATGCTGAGGATTTGGTCGGTGAAATAAGTTACGACTCTCTTCGGTGCAAGATGGAGAATAGACAAGCTGGAAGCAGAACTAATCAGGTGTTGAGTTTTCTTTCATCTCCTTTCAAAAACTTCTATAGAGACATCAATTCCCAGTTGAAGATCATGTGTGAAACACTTGAACCTTTTGCACAACATAAAGATACCCTTGGATTGCAAACAAAAAGTGCTAGAGTTTCTCGAAGACCACCTTCAAGTTCAGGGGTTAATGAATCTGTCATGTTTGGTAGGAATGATGATAAAGATACAATCATCAATATGCTTTTATCAAACTGTGGCACCAGCAAAAATAATAATTTAAGTGTTGTCGCAATTTTGGGTATGGGCGGTGTTGGAAAAACAACCCTTGCACAACTTGTTTACAATGATGAAAAAGTTGAACAGCATTTTGATTTCAAAGTCTGGGTTTGTGTATCAGAGGGCTTTGATGTTGTGAGAGTAACTAAATCTCTCCTTGAATCAGTTGTTAGAAATACAACATCTGATGCTTCAAAGGTATGGAAAAGCGATAATCTTGACATTCTTCGAGTTGAATTAAATAAAAACACGAGGAAGAAAAGATTTTTGATTGTGCTAGACGATTTGTGGAATGATAGTTACAATGAATGGGATGAGCTACTCAGTCCACTTGTTGATGGAAAACCTGGAAGTTCGGTGATTATAACAACGCGTCAACAAAAAGTTGCAGAGATGGCAAAGACATTTCCTATTTATAAATTAGACCCTCTGTCACATGAAGATTGTTGGTCTATACTCTCAAAACATGCATTGGGAAATGATGAATATCACGACAGTAAAAACATAGCCCTTGAAGAGATTGGTAGGAAGATTGCAAGAAAGTGTGGTGGATTGCCAATAGCTGCTAAAACACTAGGAGGACTTCTACGTTCAAGGGTAGACACAAAGGAGTGGACTGATATTTTGAACAGTAACGTATGGAACTTACCAAATGATAATATAATGCCTGCTTTGCATTTGAGTTACCAATATCTTCCCTCTCATTTGAAAAGATGTTTTTCGTATTGTTCAATTTTTCCAAAACATTATCCACTTGATAGGAATAAATTGGTTTTGTTATGGATGGCAGAGGGCTTCCTTGATTGTTCCCAAGGGGGAAAATTGGAGGAGGAATTAGGTGATGATTGCTTTGCTGAATTGTTGTCTAGATCCTTAATTCAACAATCAAATGATGGTGCTCATGGAAAATTGTTTTTCATGCATGATCTTATCAATGACTTAGCTTCAACGGTATCTGGAAAAATTTGTTGTCGGTCTGAATGTGGTGGCATTTCTGCAGAGGTTCGACATTTGTCATATATTCAAGAAGAGCAAGATATTTTCATGAAGTTTATGCCTTTCTACAATTTTAAATGCTTGCGAAGCTTCCTACCCATTAGTTTTTGGAGGTCACACAATTACTTATCCGTCAAGGTGGTTGATGATTTGCTACCACTACTTAAAAGGTTGCGCGTGTTATCGCTATCACAATATACAAACATCACCAAGCTACCAAATTCAATTGGAAATTTGGTGCAGTTGCGGTATCTAGATCTTTCCCACACTAAAATCAAAAGCTTGCCAGAGACAATATGTAACATTTACAATCTGCAAACCTTGATTTTATTTGATTGCTACAGTCTGACTGAATTGCCAAAGCATATGGGAAATTTAATTAACTTACATCACCTTGATATAAGTGGAACTGGCATAAAAGAGTTGCCTGCGGAAATTGGTGGACTAGAAAACCTCCAAACTTTGACTGTTTTTTTAGTGGGTAGGCGACTTGAAGGGTTAAGTATCAAAGAGCTAAGGAAGTTCCCAAACCTACAAGGAAAAATCACCATAAAAAACCTACATAATGTTGTTGATGCAAAAGAGGCAGAAGATGCCAACCTGAAAAGCAAAGTGAAAATTGAGAAGTTGAAGTTGATATGGGGGGAAATAAGTGAAGACTCAGTAAAAGTAAAAGTTGTGCTTGAAATGTTACAACCACCAATATACCTGAAGAGACTTAAAATTGACTTATATGGTGGGACAAGTTTTCCGAATTGGTTGGGAAATTCTCTGTTTTCTAACATGGTGTCCCTTAGCATTCATAATTGTGAATATTGCATGACACTTCCACCGCTAGGCCAATTACCTTCCCTCAAGAAGCTGAGTATATCGAATTTGTTGTTATTGGAGACAATTGGCCGAGAATTCTATTGTATTGAGGAAGGAGAATGTTCCAATTCTACCTTCCAACCATTTCCATCCCTTGAATACATGCAATTTCACAAAATGCCAAATTGGAAGGAATGGCTTCCTTTTGAAGGCATAAATTTTGCATTTCCTCGACTTAGAACTATGGAGTTACGCAATTGTCCCGAACTAAGAGGGCATTTGCCTAACCACCTTTCTTGCATGGAAGAAATTGAAATGGAAGGTTGTTATAATCTATTGGAAACACCACATACTCTGCATTGGTTGGCGTCAATCAAAAGAGTAAAAATTACAGATAATTCAATTGATGGAGATAGGAGGAGCACTCAATGGTTAATACTTGAGGTTGGCTCTCCATTGCAACATGCAACTTTTGGAAGTTTCCCAATGTCTATTCCTAAAATGATTATGCGTAGCGCTTTTCTTACTCACTTGGATCTCTGTCATATTGATAGGAAGTTATCCTACCAAGACTATAAAAACAACCTTGTCCTCAAGGTTGTCGTTTTGGAATCTGGTGGTTTTGGGTGTGGATCCGGTGGTTTGGCCGGAGGCGGTGGCAAATATGAAAGTTCCGCCGAAGTTGATGATGACAGAAGCTTCACCTGAGTGTTCGTCGGAAATGACTTTGGATTTGTCACCAGAAAGGTTGCCCGAAGTGCTATTGCCGGAGATGTCGCCGAACTTGAGTTTTTTGGATCTGAAATTTTCTTTATTTCTTCTCTTTCTGAAAGTGTTTCTGTAGTGATCTGCACGGCATTTTTTTCATTCAATTCTTGTTTGTTGGTTTTTACAACCTTCTCTTGCAATTTTGTTTTCACATTTTTGTGTGAATCATGAACTATTTCTGCAGCAATCTGGTGTTTTTCCTCAGAGTTTGGTTTTTCTGCTACATACTTTTGATATTTTTTTTTTGTAAGCAAACTGTGATGCCTTGAGAGAAAGGCCAAAGGCTTGAATTTGTTCTTTCAACTCTTCTCTAGATCTGTTTGAGATTTCATAAATTTCAGTTATATATTGTTTTAGAGTTTCTACTTGTGAATAGAAATCTTGAGGTGAAGGTGTTGAAATATGGTTAGATGATGAAGTTGTTGTGTGTGTAACAATGGACTCATAAGGATAAGAGAAGGTGAAGGGTGGTTGTTGATGTGAGTCAGAAATGATGTGGTGTTGTTGGTATGGAATGAAGGTTGAAAATGGAGGATTTATGGATGGGTAGTAACATGTAGGATATTGGTATTCGGATGGAGGAATGAAGGTGTTGTGTTGTTGTTGGTATGGAATGTAGCAAGAATATGCCATAGAAGAGGTTGAGTGCAAGAATGAAAGCACCAATTGATAGGAAGATTTTCCTATCAAGACTATAAAATTAGGGTTTGAACAATAAAAGAGAAAAACATTAAAAATTAAGCTAAGAAAATAGAGATAAAAGATAAAGGGTTAAATGCAATTCACCCCCCTGCCATTAGGGCGTGTTTCAGATTTGCCCCCCTGAATTTTTTTTTAAAGAAGACACCCTTATAAAAGTGTAAAGCCAGTTTCACCACACCCTTTTACTACTAATGCTGACTGGGCTTTGACTATTGGATGACGTGGCAAAGGAATAATTGATGAGTGTGTTATCTTCTTAACCAATCTTCATAACCAATCTTCACACTCTCAAAAATCTTCATCAATTCACTCTCCAACAATTTTCACTCATCAAGAATCTGCAAATAAAAACCAGAAACGAATTCATCAACATCAATCACCGCCATAACCGCTTCATTCGTTCATCAACAATCCTCCTCATCATTCTTCACTGCGAACAACAACAACAACATTGCAAGCAGCATCAGACCTTCATCTACAAACAACAACAACCTATGGCAAACGTTAAATTGCGAAGGGAGAGGAAGAAAAACGGAATCGAAGCTTACCGGTTCTTGAAGCTTTATCTGAGGCTGGATGCACCGATATTTGTTTAGCAACTGGAGCTGAGTGGGTTCTAGAAACTTGGAAGACTCTCAAACTTAACTTAAGCTCTACATGAATTAGTTCATTTTTCAAAAGTGCTGCTGCTGGTTACAACATTTATTCTTTCTTCCAATCATAGGTCAAACTGATATGTATGATTCAATTGCATTATGTTAGTATAATTTGCTTTACAGTAGCAAATAGAATTCAAATGTATGTTTGTAATTTATAGTTTCTTTGGGGCAACATGCTTTTGAGAGCTTTTTTGTGTTAGACCCTACTTTTGGCTTAGGTACATGACAGTAAGAGATGTGGCCTTAAATTGTGGTTCCCTTGAATATGGAATTTTTGGAAGGTAAGAACCGGTCAATTATCCACAATAAGTGCTTGTAGACAGGATGGTAAGGAATATAAAAAATACCTCTTGGAATTCGCTGAAAACTAAATCAAGCAGCATCAAATACAAAACAACTATATGGTAATGCCCAATAGAAAGCCTAGGCTCCTAGAGGTCTTTAAGTTTCAAGCTGAAGGTGTTGGTTTCGATTTGGTCAAATCATCAACCAGAGAGTGGTCTAGATGAGGAGTGTTTGAATTTGGTGTTGTAAATATCTATCTTGAGGTTCTGCAGCTCCGGTTTGTAGTTGTCTGCGCAAATTGATTTTGAATTTTGGTGTTGCAAATTCATCTTGAGGTTCTGCAGCTTTGGTGTTGCTAATATTCTTCAAGAGGTTGCTGTTTAGATGTGCCTTTGCGAGAGAGAGCGAGAGTTGGATTGCTGCGCCGTTGAGAGTTAAGATCAAAGATGGAGACGAGAGGACTGATACGGAGAGGATAAGCCCTCCGCCGTCGTGCCATCGCCGCGCATTCGTGATTGCTCCGGCCGCCGTCGAGTTCACACAGAGGAAAGGAAGAAGGAGAACGTGAAGCTATCTCACGTGACACAACCCTAATCCCTTTTCAATTTTGGTTCAATTTTGCCACGTCATCCAATAGTCAAAGCCCAGTCAGCATTAGTAGTAAAAGGGTGTGGTGAAACTGGCTTTACACTTTTATAAGGGTGTCTTCTTTAAAAAAAAAATTCAAGGGGGCAAATCTGAAACACGCTCTAATGGCAGGGGGGTGAATTGCTTCTAAATGTCTCCATGAGACTACATTATATAACTTTCTTAATGGATAATAATAATAACATAAAAGCCCAAACACTACTAAAAGCCCAATAACCATACTAATAATATAAATCCTATTATTACCCTTCTATCACATATTGAGTCTCTCACTGCATTTCCCACAAATGGTCTACCCACTTCATTGCAGTCACTTTATATTCATGGGTGTAGGAAGTTATCCTTCATGCCTTTTGAAACATTTCAAAATTACACATCACTTGTGAGTCTTGAATTGTGGGATAGTTGTGATTCACTTACATCATTTCCACTTGATGGTTTCCCTGCACTCCAAACACTCCGCATATTCGGTTGTAGGAGTATGAATTCCGTTTTTCTTTTAGAAAGTCCTTCACGTCGATATTCAACCCTCCGATCACTTGAAATCGTATCACAACGCTCAAATAAATCACTTAAAGTCAATCTTCGGTTGGACACACTCACAAACCTTGAAGATTTGGGTCTGAGATGTCCTGGAGAGTTGTCATTTTGTGAAGGAGTTTGTTTACCCCCCAAATTACAATCAATTTCTTTCCAAGGAACAATGTTGCATGTAAAGGAATGGGGTCTCCAAGACCTAACTGCTCTTTCAAGATTGACAATTCGAGAAAGGGGTGAAATGCATAACACCTTGACAATGGATTGGATCCTTCCCATCTCCCTTGTGTCTCTCACTGTCGAAGGTAATGTGTCCTTTGAAGTAAATGGGTTTCGACACCTGTCCTCTCTCGAAAATCTCCACTTTCATCAATGTCAGCATCTCAAGTCATTGCCAGAAAACTGCCTTCCTTCCTCGCTGAAATCACTTCAATTTCTTTTCTGTAAACAACTTGAGTCATTACCAGAAGACAGCCTCCCTTCCTCTCTGAAGAAACTGACAGTCGATGGATGTCCTCTGTTAGAAGAAAGGTATAAAAGGAAGGAAAACTGGTCCAAAATTGCTCACATTCCTGTCATACAAATAAATGACCAACTCACAATATGAAGACAAGTTGTCTTCCTGTTGTTTCAGGTATGATTTTCTTTCATACTTGCTTATTTATGTTCACAATCCAAACACATCTCTAAATATTTTCATATCATCTCATTGGTTAATAACTTTATTCGACAATTCTCAACACAAAGCCAATAATCAATCTCTGCTACGTTCCTCTATATGGGATCTAATGTATTCTTTCTTATATACAAATTGTTAATGGTTTACCTTTTATGTTTCCTCAGTTAAAATTGCATAGAATCAAATCTTTTGCACATTTGTTGAATAAAGTTAAATCAATCTTTTCTGTTATACTTGGGATAATATTACCGGAAATTCAAGTGTGTTTACTTTTATGAGACATGGTTATTCAGTTGCAATAAATAACACATTATGTTTTGCTATGAAATGTGTTTGTTTCTGAATTGAAACATTTTATACTACAATGAGAATTTGACAATCTGTCATTTGGAATATGAAAGGAAAATGCTTATTTGATCTTCATTTTCTTAAATTCTTACCAATTTTACTTCTTCGCTTCTTCAACGATTATGTGAAAACTGTTGGCTAATGTTGAAAAGGAAAATAATTTTTTTGGTCTTATTTTCAGGAGAGGCCTAAGTGGATGAAAAACAGCCCAGTTGGTGAATTGAAGATAAAAAGGGGTGCATGCTATTGTCGTGGTTTCCGTTGATTTTCGAAAGATTTGATTTACGTAGCTAATATTCAGTATGTATTTGATCATCATTTGATTGAATCTTTGTGTATTCTTCATAAGCTGCATGAGCCAGACAGATAGAGAAGAATGCAGTAAGCTTTGTAACGTGAACCTGTGATAAGAATAGCACTGTTACCTTTTTGACAAGTACGACCTTGTTGATTTGACACGACAAGTATTATCGAAATTTACAAACCAAGTATACGTCCAGGCAATTACATCGTTTCAGAAGAAGAATATCGATGCTTTGCACTTGAACAGCCATAAGTTCCTCCAACTGATAAAAGATATTGATTTATTGCTTGATTTATCTTTGTGTTCCACTGCTTTGACATTCATAATTGTGAATATTGCACGACACTTCCCCCGCTAGGCCAACTACCTTCTCTCAAGAAGCTTAGTATATTGAATTTGTTGTTATTGGAGACAATTGGCCTAGAGTTCTATTGTGTTGAGGAAGGAGAACGTTCCAATTCTACGTCCCAACCATTTCCTTCCCTTGAGCATATGAAATTTCGCAGCATGCCAAATTGGAAGGATTGGATTTCATTTGAAGGCATAAATTTTGCATTTCCCCGACTTAGAACTATGGAGTTACGTAATTGTCCTGAACTAAGGGGAGATTTGCCTGACCACCTTTCTTGCATGGAAGAAATTGAAATAGAAGGTTGTTATAAGCTATTGGAAACACACCATACTTTGAATTGGCTATCGGCAATCAAAAAAGTAAAAATTGCAGAAGATTTAAATTATGATGTGTATGCTCAAAGCTCTCCCTTGCAACATGCAGCTGCTGAAAGTTACCCAATGTTTATTTCTAGAATGATGACGAGTAGTATTTGTCTTACTCACTTGGTACTCCGGAATATTCAATCTCTCACTGCATTTCCCACAAATGGTCTGCCCACTTCATTGCAGTCACTTTATATTGATGGGTGTAGGAAGTTATCCTTCATGCCTTTTGAAACATTTCAAAATTACACATCACTTGTGAGTCACTTACATCATTTCCACTTGATGGTTTCCCTGTGCTCCAAACACTTCTCATTGAGGGTTTTAGGAGTATGAATTCTATTTTTATTTCAAAAAATCCTTCACGTCGGCATTCAACCCTCCGATCACTTAAAATCAAATCCCATTACTCAATTGAATCGCATAAAGTCAATCTTCGGTTGGACATGCTCACCGATCTTGAACATTTGTCTTTGAGTTGTGATGGAGAGTTGTCATTTTGTGAAGGAGTGTGTCTACCCCCCAAATTACAATCACTTGTGATTGAATGCAAAAGAACAATGCCGTGTGTAAAGGAATGGGGTCTCCAACACCTAACCACTCTTTCGAACTTGACAATTATAGTAATGGATAACACCTTGACGATGGATTCGTTGCTCCCCATCTCCCTTGTGTCTTTAACTGTTTACGGCAATCCGTCCTTTGAAGGAAATGGGCTTCGACACATCTCCTCTCTCCAAAATCTAACCATTTTAAGTTGTCCGCATCTCAAGTCATTGCCAGAAAACTGTCTTCCTTCCTCGCTGAAATCACTTGTATTTGTTGATTGTAAGCAACTAGAGTCATTACCAGAAGACAAACTCCTTACCTCTCTCAAGAAACTTACCATCATTGGTTGCCCTTTGTTAGATGAAAGGTATAAAATGAAGCAAAACTGGTCCAAAATTGCTCACATTCCTGTCATACAAATAAATGACCAACTCACAATATGAAGACAAGTTTCCTTCCTGTTGTTTCAGGTATCATTTTCTCTTTCATACTTGTTTATTTATTATTCACAATCCATCACGTCTCTAAAGATTTTTCATATCATCTCATGGATTAACATTTTATGTTTCCTCTGTTTGAGATTTATTGTATACTTTTTCCTGTAACTTTTATCCCAAGAAACACTTGACTTAATGTTGTTTGAGACTTTTCTATAATGCTTTTTAGTTTGATAGAAAGATTTTTCTTTTTTGAGACATGGTTATTCAGCTTCAATAAATAACACATTATGTTTTGCTATGAAATGTGTTTGTTTGTGAACAAAACTATAATTATATATTTTTGTTAACTGGATAATTTTACACTGTAATGATAAATTTGAGAATCCAGTCATTGGAGTAAATGAAAGGAAATGCTTCTTTGATTTTTATTTTCTTAAACTCCTACCAATTTTACTTCTTCGCTTATTTGATGATTCTGTGAAAACTGTTGGCCAATATTGAAAAGGAAAATAATTTTTTTGGTATTATTTTCAGGAGAGGCCTAAGTGGATGAAAAACAGCCCAGTTGATGAACTGAAGATAAAAAGGGTGCATACTATTGTTGTGGTTCTTCATTTAAATATGTTTTAGAGGAATCAAATGCTTTCCGTTGATTTTCGCAAGATTTGATTTACGTAGCTAGTATTAAGTATGTATGTGATCATCATTTTATTGCATCTTTTGTGTATTCTTCATAAGCTGCATGAGGTAAACAGATAGAGTAGAATGCAGTAAGCTTTGTAATGTTTTCTTATTATTTGATTGTTGTATGAAATCTCGTGTTCCACTGCTTCGTTACTACGTGCAACATGCAGCATAAATAAATGGAACAAATTGAAGAAGCTGTCTTGTTCTTTGTTCTAAATTTATGCAGCCTTGTTAACTTTTTTTAGATGAGTAAAGCTGTTGTCACTGCTACAGAATTAGGTTACAT
Organism: Vicia villosa; assembly: GCF_029867415.1. Taxonomy (NCBI): domain Eukaryota; kingdom Viridiplantae; phylum Streptophyta; class Magnoliopsida; order Fabales; family Fabaceae; genus Vicia; species Vicia villosa. The sequence goes on along the minus strand of NW_026705439.1, from coordinate 25,458 downwards.
AGCTAATATTCTGTCTCAATTCTCTTATCATTTGACTGCATCTTTGTATGTTTCCTTATAACATGCTTGAGCCAGTGATAGCTTTGAGCTAAGAGGGGTGTTGATAGACATAGAGCCCATTCAGCAGTTGATGAGAGAATGGGTTGGCCAAATAAGCAAAACCAACACAGAGGATACAACAAAAGAGGAGATCACAACTGGGGTGCTATTGAGCCAAGATGCCGCAAGAAACCGGCTGACATGGCAGCATTTCGCTTACCAGCTGGCTCAAGACTGTGTTGTCAAGGAAACTTGCGGAGGAGTTAACTTTCAGACCCAAGACCAAATATTTTGGAGGAATTAACATTCACATTCTCCTTCTGGCAACTCAATTGCGTCGTTTACGAGGTTAAAAATTGGGTTTCATTTAAAATCAATCACAAGGTCATTCTTCTCCCACTCTCATTTTGAGGGTGAAGACGATGTCATTTTCACACTCAATCGCATGCTACAAATGTGGCCTGCCCCTTCCATCATTTTAGGTTTGGTTGTTAAGACTAACAAACATTACTCATCTGCTATTCCCTTTCTAAACAAATAGAATTCCATGGCATTACCCCAAACCAAACATTGTCTCTATCAACACTCTCATCAATTCTTACTGCCAATATTGATCCATGCATTTTTTAAAGAGGGAAAGGTACCAATTCAACACATTACAGATCAGTTTCAGAATTTTCTTTGAACTACAGGCTCAAACAAAGAAATCAATTAAAAGTTGGACAAGATGTGTAAATGGAGTACCATCCTTGGCTTGGAACGAACTGTAAGTGGTAGAGGTTCTTGTTGAACACATTCAGAGACTAATGAATCTGTTATAGTGGGTAGGAATGATGATAATGATAGACTCATCAATATGCCGGTATCAGATAGTGGCACCAACAAAAATAATGATTTACGCGTTGTTACAATTTTGGGTATGGGAGGAGTCTCTAAAACGAACTCTGCAAAACTTGATGAAAATGTATGAAAATATTGGAGACAATTGGAGAAGGTCTGAATTCTTCCTTTCAACCATTTCCTTCCCTTGGGCATATCAAATTTCACAACATGCCAATTTTGCTTTTCCTAATCTTAGAACTTTAGAATCACACAATAATCCTGAACATAGAGGATTTCATCTGGCAGTTTGGTAATGCGGTATGTAGATCTCTCCTCCACTAAAGTCAAAAGCTTTTCCGATTCAGTATGTAAACATAACTATTTGTAAACCTTGATTTTAGCTATTGATTTTTATTTGCATACTATTTCTACATATTGGCGGTGAAATCTAATATCTTATTTGAAATCTAAAATTCTGAGGTAATAATGCAATCCTCTTATGAATATAGAAGAAAGATATGTTTCATTGTATGTAGTCAGTATTTTATCATATGCTATGTTCATCGTTTATCACACAAAATGCTCAACAAAGACTAGTCTCTATTTTTTTTATAAATACTTGAAACTAAACTGAAAATTCAAATAACAGTATATAGCAGTAGTCTTGTACACCATATTTGACTTTGTGATTATGTAGAGTCTTTGTTATGGATAATGGACCCATGCAATAATATCAATTATAACAAGCAAGTCTTCGTGTGGCTCTCTACTTTACAGCAAACCATCCAAAAAACTACTCTTGTCCACTCATTCACATTTGAGTCGGCTTGAGTCTTTGCTCTTCATTACTTCCATTTACTGTTTATCTCGTTCAAAATTCAGCTATTAGCTACAACTTCTTTACAAGCTTATTTGCTTTAAGAAAATCAAAACAAGATGGCTGCAGCTGCAACTATGATAGGAGGTGCTTTTCTCTCTGCAACTCTTCAAACCTTAGTTCAGAAACTGGCCTCAACTGAGTTTCTTGATTACATCCGAAACACCAAGCTGGATGTCTCCCACTTGAGAAAGTTACAAACAACCCTGCTCACTCTTCAGGCTGTGCTGGATGATGCAGAAGAGAGGCAGATCAACAATCTTGCTGTCAAAAAATGGCTAGATGACTTGAAAGATGTTGTCTTAGATGCTGAGGATTTGGTCGGTGAAATAAGTTACGACTCCCTTCGATGTAAGATGGAGAATACACAAGTTGGAAACAGAACTAATAAGGTGTGGAACTTTCTTTCATCTCCTTTTAAAAACTTCTATAGAGATATCAATTCCCAATTGAAGATCATGTGTGAAACCCTTGAACCTTTTGCACAACATAAAGATACCCTTGGATTGCAAACAAAAAGTGCTAGAGTTTCTCGTAGACCACCTTCAAGTTCAGGGGTTAATGAATCTGTCATGGTGGGTAGGAATGATGATAAAGATACAATCATTAATATGCTTGTATCAGATAGTGGCACCAGAAAAAATAATAATTTAGACGTTGTTGCAATTTGGGGTATGGGAGGTGTGGGAAAAACGACCCTTGCACAACTTGTTTACAATGATGAAAAAGTTGAACAACATTTTGATTTCAAAGTCTGGGTTTGTGTATCAGAAGACTTTGATCTTGTGAGAGTAACCAAATCTCTCCTTGAATCAGTTGTTAGAAATACAACATCTAATGCTTCAAAGGTATGGAAAAGCGATAATCTTGACATTCTTCGAGTTGAATTAAATAAAAACACGAGGAAGAAAAGATTTTTGATTGTGTTGGATGATTTGTGGAATGATAGTTACAATGACTGGGATGAGCTAGTAAGTCCCCTTGTTGATGGAGAACCTGGAAGTTCGGTGATTATAACAACGCGTCAACAAAAAGTTGCAGAGATGGCAAAGACATTTCCTATTTATAAATTAGACCCTCTGTCACATGAAGATTGTTGGTCTATACTCTCAAAACATGCATTGGGAAATGATGAATATCACGACAGTAAAAACATAGCCCTTGAAGAGATTGGTAGGAAGATTGCAAGAAAGTGTGGCGGATTGCCAATAGCTGCTAAAACACTGGGAGGACTTCTACGTTCAAGGGTAGACACAATGGAATGGACTAGGATTTTAAACAGTGATGTATGGAACTTACCAAATGATAACATTATGCCTGCTTTACATTTGAGTTACCAATATCTTCCATCTCATTTGAAAAGATGTTTTTCATATTGTTCAATTTTTCCAAAGGATTATCCACTTGATAAGAAGAAATTGATTTTGTTGTGGATGGCAGAGGGTTTCCTTGATTGTTCTCAAGCAGGTAAATTGGCGGAGGAAGTAGGTGATGAATGCTTTATTGGATTGTTGTCTAGATCCTTAATTCAACAGTCGAACGGTGGAGCTCGAGGAAAATATTATTTCATGCATGACCTTATCAACGACTTAGCTACTGCCGTATCTGGAAAAATTTGTGGTCAGTTTGAATGTGGTGACATCTCTGAAAAGGTTCGTCATTTATCATATATTCAAGAAGATTATGATATTTTCATGAAGTTTAACCACTTCTACAATTTTAAATGCTTGCGAAGTTTCCTTCCTATTTCCCATCATATGTGGCCTAAATACTTATCCCTCAAGGTGGTTGATGATTTGCTACCAACAATGAAAAGGTTGCGGGTGTTATCACTATCAAAGTATGTAAACATCATCAATCTACCGGATTCAATTGGCAATTTGGTGCAATTGCGGTATCTAGATTTGTCCTTCACTGAAATCAAAAGCCTGCCTGATACAATATGTAACCTTCATAATTTGCAAACCTTGATTTTATTAGGTTGCAACTGTCTCACTGAATTGCCAGTGCATATTGGAAATTTAATCAGTTTACGTCACCTTGATATAAGTGAGACTGACATAAAAGAGTTGCCTACGGAAATTGGTGGACTAGAAAACCTCCAAACTTTGACTATTTTTTTAGTGGGTAAGCGACATGAAGGGTTAAGTATCAAAGAACTAAGAAAATTTCCAAACCTACAAGGAAAATTTACCATCAAAAACCTATACAATGTGGTTGACGCAAAAGAGGTAGAAGCTGCCAACCTGAAAAACAAAGAGAAAATTGAGGAGTTGGAGTTGATATGGGGAAAACAAAGTGAAGATTCACTAAAAGTGAAAGATGTGCTTGAAATGTTGCAACCACCAATAAACTTAAAGAGCCTACTTATTGATTTGTATGGAGGGACAAGTTTTCCGAGATGGCTTGGAAATTCTTTGTTTTCTAACATGGTGTCCATTAACATCCATAATTGTGAATATTGCTTGACACTTCCACCGCTAGGGCAACTACGCTATCTCAAGGAGCTGAGTATATCTAATTTGTTGTTATTGGAGACAATTGGACCAGAGTTCTATTGTGTTCAAGAAGAAGAATGTTCAGATTCTAGCTTCCTACCATTTCCGTCCCTTGAGCATATGAAATTTCACTGCATGCCAAATTGGAAATATTGGCATCCCTTTGAAGGCATAAATTGTGCTTTTCCTCGACTTCGAACAATGGAGTTCCATTATTGTCCTGAACTAAAGGGACATTTGCCTAGCAAGCTTTCTTGCATGGAAGAAATTAAAATAAGGGATTGTTATAATCTATTGGAAACATCACATACTTTGAATTGGCTATCGTCAATCAAAAAAGTAAACATTGAAGAAGATTTAGATTCTGAAGTGTATGCTCAAAGCACTCAATGGTTAATGCTTGAGACTGAATCTCTGTTGCAACATGCAACTTTTGAAAGTTACCCAATGTCTATGCCTAAAATGATTATGAGTAGCGTTTGTCTTACTCACTTGGAACTCTATCGTATCCCGTCTCTTACTACATTTCCTACAAATGGTCTTCCCACTTCATTGCAGTCACTTCGTATTGAAGGGTGTAGGAAGTTATCCTTAATGCCTCCCGAAACTTGGAGAAATTACACATCCATGACAAGTCTAGATATATGTGAGAGTTGTGATGCGCTTACGTCCTTTCCACTTAACGGTTTCCCTGCACTCCAAACACTTTCCATTAGTATATGTAGAGGTTTGAATTCCATTTTCAATTTAGAAAGTTTACCTTGGCCGTCAAGCCTCCGGTCACTTACAATCATCTCCCGTAGAGCAATTGAAGTCAATCTTCGGATGGACACACTCACTGTTCTTGAACATTTGTATCTGAGTTGTGGAGAGTTGTCATTTCGTGAAGGAGTTTGTCTACCTCCCAAATTACAATCAATTTATATTTATTTTGCAAGAACAATGCCGCATGTAAAGGAATGGGGTCTCCAAGACCTTACCGCTCTTTCAAGATTGAGAATTCGAGAAAGGAGTGAAATGGATAACACCTTGATGGACGATTCGTTGCTCCCCATCTCCCTTGTGTCTCTCAGTGTCAGTGGTAATATGTCCTTTGAAAGAAATGGGCTTCGAAACCTCTCCTCTCTCGAAGATCTCCGATTTGATCGTTGTCTACATTTCAACTCATTGCCGGAAAACTGCTTTCCTTCCTCGCTGAAATCACTTGAATTTAGTTTTTGTGACAAACTTGAGTCATTTCCAGAAGACAACCTCCCTACCTCTCTTAAGCGACTGACCATCAGACGTTGCCCATTGTTAGAAGAAAGGTATAAAAGGAAGGAAAATTGGTCCAAAATTGCTCACATTCCTGTCATACAAATAAATGACCAACTCACAATATGAAGACAAGTTGCCTTCCTATTATTTCAGGTATCATTTTCTCTTTCTTACTTGTTTATTTTTATTATTATACTTGTTTTAGATATATTTATTCAACTGGAATAACTCATTATGTTTTGCTATGAAATGTGCTTGTTTGTGAACCAAACAAGAATTATATATTTTTGTTAAACGAAACATTTTATATAATAATGAGAATTTCACAATAGAATCTTTAAAGCAAATGCTTATTTGATCTTTATTTTCTTTAACTGTTACCCAATTTCATTTTTATTAATTGAAATGTCACTAATAATATTGAAAAGGAAAGTAATTTTTTGTCTTGTTTTCAGGAGTGGCAGTTGATGAATTGAAGATAAAAGGAGTGCATGCTATTGTTGTAGTTCTTCATGTAACTTGTTTTAGAGGAACCATATGGTTGCCATTGATTGCCGCAAGATTTGATTTATGTAGACAATATAAAGTCTGTACTTTATCATCATTGTATATTGCTCATAGGCTGCAGGAGCCAGTCAGAGAGAGTACAATGCAGTAAGATTTGTAATATTTTCTGATTATTTGAACGATTCATAAAAAGTGTAGTTTTAAACCTTGTGTTCCACTGCTTTATTAGTATGTGGCGACATGAAGCATAAATAAATGGAACAAGTTGAAGGATTGTTCTAATCTATTGGAAACATCACATACTTTGAATTGGCTATCGTCAATCAAAAAAGTAAGCATTACAGAAGATTTAGATTCTCAGGTTTATGCTCAAAGAACTCAATGGTTAATGCTTGAGACCGACTCTCCGTTGCATTGTGCAACTTTTGAAAGTTATCCAATGTCTATTTCAAAAATGATTACGAGCAGCATTTGTCTTACTCACTTGGAACTCTATGATATTCCGTCTCTCATTGCATTTCCCACAAACGGTCTACCCACTTCATTGCAGTCACTTCGTATTATAAACTGTAGCAAGCTATCCTTCATGCCTCTGGAAACATTTCAAAATTACACATCACTCGTGAGTCTGTTTTTATTGGCTAGCTGTGATGAACTGACATCCTTTCCACTTAATTGGTTCCCTTCACTCCAAACACTTTCCCTTGCTTGGTGTAAGAGTCTGGATTCCGTTTTTATTTCAGAAAGTCCTTCACTTTGGGAGTCAAGCCTCCGATCACTTGAAATCATGTGCAGTAACTCAATTGATTTATTTAAAGTCAATCTTCAGACGGACATGCTCACCGAACTTGAACATTTGAATATGATGATCCCTTGTGGAGAGTTGTCATTTTGTGAAGGAGTTTGTCTACCTCCCAAACTATAGTTAGTTGTGATTTATTCATCAAGAACAACGCCGCATGTAAAGGAATGGGGTCTCCAAGACCTAACCGCTCTTTCAAGTTTAACAATTGGAGTAAGTGATGAAATGGATAACGCCTTGACAATGGACTCGTTTCTCCCTATGTCCCTTTTGTCTCTCACTGTCGGTGATAATCTTTCCTTCAAAGAAAATGGGATTCGATACCATTGTTATAATGAGAATTGTCACTCACAGTAAAATACATTATCTTTTTTCAGGATGAAAAACAGCGCGCTGGATGATTTGAAGACAAAAAGGGTGCATGTTATTGTTGTGGTTCTTCTTGTAAACTTGTTTTAGAGGAATCATATGGTTGCCATCGATTTGAAATTTTGAACAAGATTTGATTTACTTAGCTTATATTAAGTCTGTATTTTATCATCATTGTATATTGCTCATAAGCAGCATCTTTGTGATCCACTGCTTTGTTAGTATGTAGCAACATGAAACATAAATAAATGGAACAAGTTGAAGAATCCATGTTGTTCTTGCTTCTAAATTTATGCAACTTGTTTGAGTCACATAAACAAGTAAATGTATTTTACTTTCATTCACAGACAAAAGCTATACAAGCTCAAAAAGCTTCTATGGTACTACATGTGCATTAAAGTTACTTTAAAATATTGATATTTTGTATATCTAATTTCCCTCACAGTACAATACAGAAGGATCTGTAAGATTCTTAATTCTTAGCTGTAAGTAAATGATCATATGATTCAGAAAGATACTGTTTGGAAACTATAGTATTAGTTAAGTTTTGCAGTGATCATCGAGGACTCGTCTATTCGTGTATTGACTTGCTTCCCAATGCTGTTTCATGTAGCACTTCTTCGGTATGAGATTTGATGTTTATTATTCTTACTCGTCTAGTCAATAGTGATGGTTACAAATATGGTTTTTAATCATGCTTATCTATCTACGTTGAAATATACAATTAAGTCGAAAAGTGTGGCTTGCAAAGCAAGTCGACAAATTAAGGTTGTATGTTGCAAACCATCATTCATTTTCTGTTGTTCTAGACTGAAACAAGATATTGTTTTATAAACACATTGTTAAGCACGTCTTCATTATATACCATTGGCAAAATGAAATCTACAACATAAACTCCTATACAACATAAAACTTTAGACTATCTACAAGAGTATTTTCTTGCAATTTTAACAATGCAATCCTATGAATCTGTCTGATTCTCTCCCTTGATAATTTAAACAGCTTTCCTATCTTCGAAAGAGATAGAGGAGTCTCTCTATTTAGTCCATAGTGTAATCTTACAATCGCTTCTTCTCTCTTGTTAAGTGTACTAAGAAGCTTCACCACCCCTTCTTTCACTTGCTCTCTCTCAAACATTTTCTCCGGGTTCATTTCGACTGGCCCTGGTATAAATTCCTTCAAAATCATTTCATCCGACCCTGATATAATTTCCTCCGAAATCATTTCATCCAACTCCTCCAAAATCATTTCATCCGACCCTGATATATTCATCTGCATTATATATCATTGCCAACATTATCACTAATATCTCATGATTTGCATGAATAAACAGAAGAACAAAAATATTCCCTCGGTCTCGTATATAAACAAAGATTTTTTTTTCCAGATACATTGAACAATTGAATAATTGATGTATCTGAAGTCTCATATATCAAATACATTGACTAATTGATGTATTTTGACCAGATACATCAATTATTCAATGTATCGGAAAAATGAGAGTATCCTACTAAATCATGCTTAAGTCAAAGTAGTTTGTATTAAGAGTGAAGTTATCGAACCTCGAGAATTTTCTGATAAGATATAGCTCGGTCTAATGAAACTGGTTGTCTTCTTATTTCATAAACAAGTTGTACAGTTGAAACATTCACATCAAGTGCCTCGGCTATTTCATCGTACATCGGTTTCCGTCCCAATCTATAGCTCAAGACAATGTAAGCCTTTTCAATTTTTGCAACCATTGCATGCATTTGTCCCTATAAATAACAAACTAACCAAACATTCATAATCAATATCCTTCTTCTAAAATCTTTTGTGAAACTATCACTGAAGTTGCATAACAAGTTTAGGTAGTGATTCATTAGAATGAATCAGGATTCATCATAGCGAATCAGAGTTTATCATAATGAATTCGGATTCAAGATAAGACTCACGGCCAAAAATATACGCATGAGATATTTGCATCAATCGAGTTCAACTTAGTAGCAACTAGCGAATCGAAAAAATGACTTGCATTTTCATTAAACTATCGAATAAGCATCTCACCGGTAATCTGATCAATCTAGAATTCTCAGCCAAAGCTTTAACAATAGCTTGTTTAATCCACCAGTAAGCATATGTGGACAGCTTACACCCTCTATCCGGATCGAATTTCTCTGCTCCACGAAAAAGCCCAATGGTCCCTTCCTGGTAAAATGAACCAAAATACTTAAAATGAGAAACTTTCACAAACATAAAAAACACCAAAAGGTCTGAACATTCACCTGAATTAGGTCTTCAATACTCATTCCTTTGCCTTTATACTGACTCGCGATCCATACAACTAAACCCCGATAATCACGCGCTAATCTTGCTTTCAATTCTCTCTCAAGAACAAACCTTCTTGAAATATCAATATTCCCTTCATGTTCTGTCTTTCTTTGATTAGAAACTTCAATTCTTGCTCCTTCCTATAACAAAAAAAATTTCAATACACAACAAACACAAATAACACACACACACACACATATATATATATATATATATATATATATATATATATATATATATATATATATATATATATATATATATATATATATATATATATATATATATATATATATATATATATATATATATATATATATATATATATATATATATATATATACCTTGAGACATAAACCTAGCTCAGGCTCTTCTGTTGAACTCAGAAACTCTGATGTAACAGACCCACCAACCATTTTCTGCCTCAAGAAATTGTTTTGAAAATTCTCTTCTTCCATAATAGATGCCAAATTTTTTCTTCTTTTTCTCCTTCTCTTCCTCCTCATATTATCAACCCCATTTTCACTCTCTACAAAAGGCCAAACTTTTCCATTTCCAGTGGCTGGATCCACAGCAGTATTGGCTAAAGAAACTGGTTCTGTTGCTGCAACAGAAGCATCTCTATGAACCAGATTTGCACCAAACTTTGAAGGAGTAGTAATAGGTAAAGTTAGTTGAATTGAATGGGGTGATAGGAGAGATGGGAATGTTGGAAGTGAGTTTAGAGACATGGTAGGGACTAGGGAGTGTTGATGTGTGGATTGTGGATGGATGAGATTCATGTTAGGGCTATAAAATGGAATAAATAATTGGGTATTTCTTATATAAGGACTCTAAATTTTTTGTAGAATTTTTTTTTATTGAAATAGTGAGCAAATATTTTTTTAGTGACAATTTGTATTAGAAAGGAGATAAGGTGAGTCACATAAATGTGTGGATGTGAATGATCAAATTCAAAATTGAGTTAAAAAGTATGGACTTTCTTTTTTTAATAAACTAATATATATAATAAAACAAAAAGAATAAACAAATAAACTGAGGGGCCAAACCAGACTCAGTTTAACCACAGCAAAATAGAAATTTCAAACAGAATACAACTACTACAACAATGATTTACAGGAAGTAAAAAATCCACAACACATACACTATTTAGTGGACTAGATTACATGAACAAAACTAGATAGGAAAAAAAAAGTGTTGTTAAGATCTTCACAACCTTTAATAAATGGTGAACGAAACGGCCGCCAACACGAACCAATTCACATCCCAACAATTCTATGAGAAAAATCACATCAAACTTAGAAGCTCTTTCAAGCAAAACAACATATATCACCGAGAACCATAACAAAGTACAGGCAGCAACAACTCAAGTTATCTAGTTTAAAATTTAGGGGAAAACTCATTTTTTGTATTTATTTTTTATAAAACTCTTTTAAAATATAATAAAAGACTATTATAAAACACAAATAGATTTTGTGATATTCAATTAAGATAATTATAATTTTTTTAAGAGTTTGTTTTTGATTCAAATGAGGGAGAAGGAATTTTAATGGAGGAAATAGAAGGGAGGAGAGGGGAGGGATTTTTTTTATTTGTATATATGTTTGGTTCAAACGTTGGAATGAGAGGAGAAGAGAGAGATTTTAGTTAAAAATATATTTGAGTTCACGAGAGAGGAGAGAGATTTTATTAATAACTTATCTTTTTATCTTTATAATTTTATATAATTGATATGATATTCAAAAGTAAAAATTTCATAAATAGTTTTTTGGAAATAATATTTGCAATATTGAATGATTAAAAAATTATAACTAACCACGTAACGTTAAAGAATTGGGTACGCTTAATTAGTTATGATAACTCTCAACACACAATAAACAATGTGTCGATAAAAAAAATTTAATTCATAAAATAATTTATTATTAAATATTATATATATTATATTATAATAATAAAAAGTAAATGATTTAAACATAACAAAGTTAGAAAATTATTTAACATAAATAAATACAAAAATAAAAATTATAATAAAAAAATATAGTAGTTATAATTTTTATAAAATAAAAAATAAATATTAAATAATTTGAATGTGAAGAATAAATATAATATGTTAATGAAAGTAATAGAGAAAAAAAAACAAGAACACAAAAAATTGAAATAACAAAATAAAACTAAAGATATTTTAGTAAATATATTAATTTATTAAATATTTAAACTTACTTTTCCTTCTCTCTTCTCAGAATCCCTCTGATTCGAGTGGACGCAAAATGTGTGATTTCGAAGGATTTTGTTCCCCTTCTCTCTCCTCCTACAAAAGGTGTGATTTCGAAGGATTTTGTTCCCCTTCTCTCTCCTCCTAAAAATTGAACCAAACACATTTTATTATAAATATTGCTTTACCTTTTTACCTCGAACCAAACACAACCTACCGTAATGAAATTTGTTAGTATTCAATTCAAATATGATTTTATTTTAATAACCAACTATTAAAAAAAATACCCAAATAACTAAGTTTCGGTAAAAATTATGCAAATAATCATATTTGAGAAAATGTTAAAATATATTAAAATTTAAAAGCATATTATATCCTTACCGTATCCACCAAACTAAGACATACTAACAATCCCACTCAAATTGATAAAACTTTTTTCATCATCGTATTTCATACTATGTTAATATTGTTATTTCTATTTACTTTTTTTTTTTTTTTTCTTTCTATCATCATATATCCTATAATGTTTTTCTTTCAATCGCCAAGCTTCTTTCAATATATATATTTTTTTTGTTTTGACAAATCTTTTTCTATTAACATCTTTATTTATACCAACCAATTATTATTATTATTATTATTATTATTATTATTATTATTATTATTATTATTATTATTATTATTATTATTATTATTATTATCATTATCATCATCTTCTTTCTATACTTTTTTTTTTTTGATCTAACATTTTTAACATAACAACTATTTACTTTTGAAATCTTCAACATATATCTAAGTTCTTGCTTATATTTTATAAATATTTTTTTATTGATATTGTATTCTATGTTAATTTATATTATTAAGATTATATAAGTGCGAATTTTTTTATTATATATTTTCTGTTTACTTTAATTAATATTTAATACATTTTCACAAATATTTCCTGTTCCGTTATGGAATCCAATTAATCGGAGAATCGATGGTTGTGACAAGCAACGATATATTTGGACTTTAGATGCATCGAAGGAGGGGCTGACCTTCAAGGTTACCACTCCAACATTCAAGTTAGTATGTTAAGGAGAAGAGTGAATGAAATTTAAATATGAAATTGTGTACCTGAAATTAGCGTGTGCCCTTTTTGTATTGAAGCGGTTATAACAACCCTCTATTCACTAGGCGCGTGATGCAATGAGCCGTTGGATGTATCATGGCCTTGGATTTCATGTATTGTTTTGTAGGGTAGTTCTCATGTGCTGTGAGCAATTGAGCGAATCATTGTTTCCCATGGGCCACGACTAATGACCATTCTGGTTGGCCCAAAACAGTTACCTTAAACCATCGTCTCTATTTTTCAATGAGAGGGTTGTCGTGTTTGCTCCATCTAAGACGATCATTCCTTTAGCTTAAATGGAAAGTCAATAAAGATGTTACTTTTTTTTTTGAATTTACGCCTTTAATCGGTCTCATTCTTTAGATGTTTTTTTGTAGGTTTCATCATAATGACCTTTAGGAATGAAACAGTTGAGTGCCTTGTTGAGGCAATCTCGAGCATTGATATGGTTCATTAATTTTAGTAATTTATCGTTCGATTCTAGAAGAGTCAGTTTGCATTTTTTTGTTGAGATTTTATCTTTGCTTCTTTGTTATCTAAATTTTCTGCAACATTTTTCCTTTTTGTACTTGAAGAAAGTAATATGCATTATGTTCTAAAAATCAAAAGAAGACATTTCTGCCTCTTGGGTTGACCATGTCTCTTCATCAACTGTCTCTATCTTTGTTTGAGAGGTTGGTCTTGACAGAGCATTTATGGACGTAGGTCCATCTTCGAATTGAGGTGTCTTGACTCCTGATGAAGATAAGAGAATTTGTAACGAGTATGATAAATGTGTCATCCCTTTATAAGAATGTACCTTCTTGATCTTGGGTCTTCGGTTGCTCTTTAATAGCTTTGAAATATATAAGTTATGAAAAACTTGATGATTGCCCCCTCGAAGCTACATCCTCCAAATTAAGCATGTTAAAGTTTTCCAGTTTTGATGTGAATAACAAAAAGGGAAACCCATTATGTCCCTTTTCTTCCATCTCTTTAAAGTACAGCGTAGTCTAGTGACTCATGTGTGAGGCCATGGTTTGATTAATGTACTGCAAGTTGTTCATATTTTTGAGATTTTTTCAGAGAGCTTGAAGCATTTCAAAAATCGATTCTACTTGATTATCAATCTCCATAAAGAATCTCATGCAACGGTATGCACCGTAGGATCCAGAGTGGGAGATAGACGTACCAGGTTGTTTCCCAAGTACTGGAACAATGGTCATTTTCTGATGGGGAATGAATTGTACGTCTACAAGGAGGAAGACATGTCCCGTGAGGATCTTTATCTAAAGAGGTGGTTGATAGTTTCTTTAAAGAGTTGGGTTATGCTAGAGGTGTTACTACTCATGACGAGGCTTCCCAGAAGCGCTTAAAATGACTTATCAAAACTCGCTTACTCATGGATTCCTGCACCAAGGAGGAGAGAAAGGTTGTTTTTGGTGAATTTCCAATGTATATTGACCCATATCATCAATTAAGTTATTTGTAATGTGCTTACTTTGATAATCATTATTTACAGACTCAATGAAGAATAAAGAAGCACTTCGCCTACTAAGACGGGGAATCCAACCAACTATGGCCGTTGCTGACCCTTCAAACACTTTGAAGCCGGTCAATGATACTTCCCCTCAAGGGCTGGTGAAGGTGCTCTAACTGATATCCTGCGGTCGTCATGCGTAGTGAGTCCTCCATCTCCTGTGTAGTTGGCAAGGTCGGGCTACCGTACTCCAAAAGAACATTTATTGCTACCTCAAAAGAAGATTGTTCTTATATACACTACTACACAAAACACATACAATAATGGTTGCGAAACACATATAATGACAGTAGCACGTCTGTTGTTAGGTAATGTGTGATTGTATGTATGATGTTGCACCGAATCAAATCCTGTGCATATTTGTTGAGAAATTTGAATCAATCTTTTATTGGTATACCTGAGATAATACAAGTGGGAAATTCAAGTGTGGTACTTACTTTGTTTGATAGAAAGAGTTATCTTTTTTGAAATATGGTTATTCAGCTGCAATACATAACACATTGTGTTTTGCTAATGAAATGTGTTTGTTTGTGAACAAAATTATAATTATATGTTTTTGTTAGCTGAAACATTTTATACTATAGTGATAAATTTGAGAATGAGTCATTGGAGCAAAACTATGAATGAGTCATTGGTTCTGATATAAGAGAAGTTGTTCACAAAGACAACATTGTTTTAGACTAAAACAAGATATTGTATTATAAAGACAATTTTGAGCACATCTTCATTATATATCATTGGCAAAATGAAATCTACAAAATATTTTCCTATACAACATAAAACTTTAGACTATCTACAAGAGTATTTTCTTGCAATTTTAACAATGCAATCCCATGAATCTGTCTGATTCTCTCCCTAGATAATTTCAACACCTTTCCTGTGTCCTCAAATGATAGAGGGGTCTCTCCATTTAGTCCATAGTATAATCTTACAATCTCTTCTTCTCTCTTGTTAAGTGTACTAAGAAGCTTCACCACCCCTTCTTTCACTTGCTCTCTCTCAAACATTTTCTCCGGAGTCATTTCGACCGGCCCTGGTATAATATCCTGCGTTATATATCATTCGCAACATTAACACTAATATCTCAAAATTTGCATGAAAAATCAGAAGAACAAAAATATTCCCGTCTCATATATAAACAAAGATTTTTTCCAGATACATTGAATAATTGATGTATCTGAAGTCTCATATATCAAATACATTGAATAACTAATGTATTTTGACAAGATACATTAGCTTTTCGATGTATCTGAAAAATAATATGTTTATATATGAGACCAGAGGGAGTATCCTACTAAATCATGCTTAAGTCAAAGTAGTTTGTATTAAGAGTGAAGTTATCGAACCTTAAGATTTAAACTGCTGTGATCCATTATAGCTTTGTCTAATGAAATTGGTTGTCTGCTTCTTTCATAAACAAGTTGTACAATTGAAACATTCACATTGAGAATCTCGGCTATTTCATCGAATGTCGGTTTCCGTCTCAGTCTTCTCCACAAGACATTGTAGGCCTCTCCAATTTTTGCAACCATTCCATGCTTTTGTCCCTATAAATAACAAACTAACCAAACATTCATAATCAATAGCCTTCTTCTAAAATCTTCTGTGAAACTATCACTGAAGTTGCATAACAAGTTTAGGTAGCATTTCATTAGAATGAATCAGAATTCATCATCATGGCCAAAAATATACGCGCGATTATTATCAATTGAGTTTAACTCAATATCGAATTGACATATGACTTGCATTTTCATTAAACTAGGGAATAAGCGTCTCACCGGTAATCTGATCAATCTAGAATTCTTAGCCAAAGCTTTAACAATAGCTTGTTTAATCCACCAGTAAGCATATGTGGACAACTTACACCCTCTATCCGGATCGAATTTCTCTGCTCCACGAAAAAGTCCAATGGTCCCTTCCTGATAAAATGAACCAAAATACCTAAAATGAGAAACTTTCACAAACATAAAAAAAAAAACACCAAAAGGTCTAAACATTCACCTGAATAAGATCTTCAATACTCAATCCTTTGCCTTGATATTGACCCGCAATCGATGCAACTAAACCCCGATAATCACGCGCTAATCTTCCTTTCGATTCTCTCGCATTCACAAGAACATACCTTCTTGCAATATCAATATTCCCTTTATGTTCTGTCTTCCTTTGATTAGAAACTTCAATTCTTGCCCCTTCCTACAATTAATAAATTTTCAATACACAACAAACACAAATAATTACAAATTTTAAGATTATATTTACAACATATACATACCTTGATACATAAACAAAGCTCAGACTCTTCTGTTGAACTCAGAAACTTTGATGTAACAGACCCACCAACCATTTTCTGCCTCAAGAAATTCTTCTGAAAATTCTCTTCTTCCATAACATATCCCAAATTTTTTCTTCTTTTTCTTCTTCTCTTCCTCCTCATCTCATCAATCCCTCTACTTCTCTCTCTAACAACCCCATTTTCACTCTCTACAAAAGGCCAAACTTTTCCAATTCCAGTAGCTGGATCCACAGCAGTATTGGCTAAAGAAACTGCCTCTGTTGCTGCAACAGAAGCATCACTATAAACCAGATTTGCACCAAACTTTGAAGGAGTGGTAGTAGGTAAAGATGGTTGAATTGAATGGAGTGTTTTGAGAGATGGAAGTGCTGGAAGTGATGTTAGAGACATGGTGGGGAGTGTTGATGTGTGGATTGTGGATGGATGAGATTCATGTTAGGGCCATAAAATGAAATGGATAATTGAGTATTTCTTATATTGGGACTCTATAAATGTTGAATTTGTAAATAGTTTTTACTGAAAGAGTGACAAAATGTATTTGGTGACACACACTTTGTATTAGAAAGGAGATAAGGTGAGGTAAGGTGAGTCACTTCAATATGTGGTGTGGATGTGAATGACCAAGTTAAAAAAACTCATTTTTGGCCTCAAGTTACCTAG
Organism: Vicia villosa; assembly: GCF_029867415.1. Taxonomy (NCBI): domain Eukaryota; kingdom Viridiplantae; phylum Streptophyta; class Magnoliopsida; order Fabales; family Fabaceae; genus Vicia; species Vicia villosa. The sequence goes on along the minus strand of NW_026705439.1, from coordinate 8,185 downwards.
TTTAAAATTTAAGAAAAAAACTATTTATTTTATTATAAAAAATCTTTTAAAATTTAATAAAAGACTTTATAAAACTTAAATAAATTTTGCGATATTCAATCAAGATAATTATAATTTATTTAAGGTAGTGAAATTCGTATTCAATTCAAATTTCAGAAAATTTACAAAAAATTATATTAGTATTTAAGAATTGTATGGATAAAAATATGATACGGTAATTTTATCCTAACATGTATTCAGTTAATAAACCTATAAACGTGTTTGTAGATAGTTAATTTAAATTCAAATCATAAATTAAAATATGGAATGGACTTAAGTTGAGAATTCATATGGGCCTGTAATATTGACACCCCACCTTAAGCCCATTAGCTTGTGTTTTTGTTTGAACTGACTGCAATTTGTTTGGGCATTATGGACTGGGCCTAGCGCCCATACCTGTTATTCACACCCTTAGATTTAATGTCCAAACCCCTGGCCCATTTGTTTTTATTTTCTATTTTTTTCTTTGTAATATTGTTTGATTTTCTCATTTTTATATTATTATTTTAATATTAGAAAATGATCAAAAAAATATTTTAAATGCATGTTAGTGTTAACGATTTTATTTTAGACTTTTATTTTTTGTATTTGTTTAAATATGAAAATATGAAAAATATGCTTGATGCCTTGATGCTTGTGTTCTTGATGAATTTTTTATTTGATTTTGATGAATTTCTTGATATTTGCTTGAGTTTAATGCATGATCAAATGCTTGTGTGTCTAATAGGCTCCCTTAAGATTTTTATTCAATTTTAATCTTTGGTTAAATTGAATTAAATAGACCTTAGGCTTTTAATCCAAACATGATCACATATTAGGGTTTCCCCTTTGATCTTAGCCTTAAGTCCATAAATGCATGATAACAATTATGGTTTGAGATCCCTTTGCTTTTGTTAATTCGTTTGCGTTGCACTTTCCTTTCTTTAAGAGACAAACTTCCTTTCTCAATAAAAAAATCCAAAAAAACTTAATAAATTTGATACTTATAAGTACTTCATGAGCCTTAAGTACATGGGAAAAGATGAGCGAGAGTTATTCCTTACCTCTTCTTAGAGTATTTTGTACGCGAGATTCTTGGCTTGTATATACGAAGTATTCGCTGTTAGGTGTCAAATTGTGTTAATTTCAAGTTTAGTTTGTGGCACAATTCGACCGATTTTATCAAGTTTTCGTATAATTCCTCTTAGTTTTTTATAACTATTTGTAGTTTTATAATTTAGCTTTTATTTCATGTTAATATGCTTTTTAGTTATGATTTTTCAGGTCTTGGCAATTTTTGGAAGCTTTGAGCTTGATTTGGCCAAGATTGAAGATTGGCTGGCAGAGGTTAGCGCGTCACGCGGTATTAGGGCGCGTCACGCCCTGTCTTAGATATTTTGTGAGGCTTCCAGCAGAGAAAAGCGCGCGTAGCGAGCTGGGGCGGTTTGATCTGCAAGTGACTTGGCGCGAAGCGCGCTAGAGGGCGCGACGCGCTCTGGACAGAAATTGGAAATGCTATAAAAGGATCAAATCGGATTTTGTGAAGGGAGATTCAACTTTTGAGAGCTCAATACATCATTTTCTACTGTAGCAACTGATAAGTGAAGATTCAAAGCTTTGATCGTCGATTAATCGCCGTTGATGCTTATTATTCTTCATCCTTTCCTTGTTGAGCAAGCTACCATGTCCATGGATAGCTAAATCTCATTTGTATCAAGATAAGATGTAATCTTCCTTTACTTTTGTATGTTTTTCTTGTGAATATTGTGTATGAACAAGTGATGATCAATATAGATGGTTTAGTTTGTTTATTAAAGTTTTTCTATGGTATAAATGTTTGAGACATCAATGTTTTTACCTTGACCTAATTTCATCATATATCAAACTATAAATTGCAGACATGGATTAAACGTTTGATATTTACATTTTATTGGTTTATAAAACGTTATTTGTATTGTTTAAGTGGTGGAGAAATCGGCGGTTAAACAATACGGTAAATCTAGCTATATCGTTGCAGACACGGACGGTATAGACGTCAATACGTGATTATATTGATCGTTAACAAGTTCATATATATATATATATATATATATATATATATATATATATATATTTATAGGTTGACATACAAAGTTAGGTCAGTGAAATCGAATCTTGATACATTCTTTTAAACTTAGAACTTTCCTAATTTTACTCTTTGCTACTAAAGTTGTGAATGATATTTTACCAAACCCAAAGTAACATTAACTCAAAACAACATAAACTATAGAACGGCAGTGATATCGCAATAATCCATGTGGAAACGATAATATAAAAATACTCCAATATAATTTCAACAAAATGGCGCCGTTGCCGGGGATTGTTGTTTAGATATTGCAAGCATTGCAATAGTTTGTTTTGTATTGAGTCTTATAATTAATCTCTTGTTTCTAATTTCTTATTCCTTGTGTTTTTTAATTTGCTTGGTTAGCTTTTCAGAATACAGTTTATGCAAGGACGTGTACCTGCAGATCAACTCCTTTTTGATCCTGAGATTGAGAGGACTGCGCGTAGACAGAATAGCAAGACTCGTAGAAGGAGACAACTAGCTAGGGAAAGAAGACAACAACAAGAAGCTTCTTCTTCTTCAACTCCGGTTGAAAACTTAGTATAGGGAGAAATGGCAGGAGAGATCCATAATGTTCCACCTCGAGGGCCTTGTGTTAATATCCCTTGTTTGAATGCTCAATTTGCTCGTGATCAAAACAATGGAAGAAACTCCGAGATGAAAACGGGGTTACTTCAATTGTTATATCAAAATCCTTTCACTGGATTAGATCACGAGGATCCTTTTACTCATCTCACGAATTTCTATGAGATAGCCGGAACCATTGGCGCTCCGGAGGCCGAAGAAGAACAAGTGTTCAAGAGACTATTTCCTCATTCCTTGATAGGAAAAGCTAAGGAATGGTATCTTGATCAACCAAACAATGTCATAACTAATTGGAATGAGTTAGAGGAGAAATTTCTTGATCGGTTCTTTCCACATAATAGGTTCATGGAGGCGAAAACTTCCATTTCTGTGTTCTCACAAGGTCCTAATGAAGCTCTCAATGAAGCATGGGAGAGGTTCAATCTATGGTTCGAAAATGCAAAGGGCATGGATTTGATGAATTGACTCAAATCCATATCTTTAGAAATGGACTTCAACCACAACCTAAAACACTTTTAGATGCTACCGCTGGTGGGTCTTTGATGTCAAAAAGTGCTGACGAAGCAATTGCTATCATTGATAGAATGGCCTTGAATGATCATCAAGGGCAACACAACCATAGTACATTACAAAGAAAGCCGGGAGTTCTTGAGTTGAACACGAATGATGCAATACTTGCTCAAAACAAGTTATTGACACAACAAGTAGAATTGCTTACTCAACAAATGTTAAAACTCCTTCAACAACTCAAAGAGATGCATGAGATCCCTACTAAAAATCAACAAGCGATGTGTTGTGAATTGTGTAGGGGAGATCATCAAACTGGTTTTTGTCCTCCACCCGGTGAAGAAGTGAATTATGTTTCAAATCCTAATCAAGGCTATGGTGGGCGACAACAACAACCTTACAACAATAACCAAGGTTACCAACAAAGAGGTAATCAAGGTTATCAACAAGGATGGAGGCCGGATGCGGGTCCTTCAAATCGTCAAAATCCTTATATAGGTGGTTACAATCAATAACCTCAACAAACAAAGCTTTCAATGGAGGACACTCTTAGCCAATTCATGTAATTGTCAATTGCGAACAACAAGAGTACGGATGCGGCCATTAAGAACCTTGAGACACAAGTCGGGAAATTGTCAAAACAACTTTCCGATCAAAATAAAGGTCCTTTTCCGGCCACTACTCAAGAAAATCCTCGAGAGCATTGTAAGTCTATTCTAACTCGTAGCGGTAGAACTATTGATATGGGGGTAGGAGAGGAAATTGAGGAAGAGATTGTTGAAGTTGAAAAAGATAAAGTGATTGAAGTAGAAAAAAATGTTAAGGGTGACTTAGTTGAAAATGAGAGAGAGAAAGAATTATTTGAGAAAGAAAATCTTGAGATAGGAGAGAAAAAGAAAAAATTGAGTGAGAAAGGGAAGATGAAAGAGGATTCAATTCATGTGAAACAATTGCCTTACCCTCCAGGTCCGTCAAAGAAAGATGATGCCAAGCAATATGCTCGGTTCTTGGACATTTTCAGTAAATTGCAAATAAATGTTCCTTTTTCCGAGGCATTAGAGAAAATGCCGATGTATGCTAAATTTATCAAAGACATCATCACCAAAAAGAGGAGATTCTTGGATCCTGAGGTAGTGACGGTGAGCTCTTGTTGTAATGCGTTAATTCAACGCACTACACCGATTAAATCAAATGATCCTGGAAGGGTGACGTTGCCGGTGTCTATTGGCAATGTTCGTATAGGCAAAGGTTTGGTGGATACCGATTCTAGTATAAATTTCATCCCATTGTCTATGGTGAGAAGGTTAGGAATTGACGATTTGAAGGAAACTCGAATGACGTTATCATTAGCTGATAAATCCACAGCTCATCCTCATGGAGTTGCGGAAGACTTGCTTGTCAAGGTAGACAAATTTTGGTTTCCTGTTGATTTTGTTGTCATAGACATGGAGGAAGATCCAGATATACCGTTGATCCTAGGAAGGCCTTTCATGAAGACGACCTGAATGATGATAGACATTGACGATGGCTTAATGAAATTGCGATACCAAGACGAGGAATTATGTCTTGATCTCTTTGAAGCCATCAAGCATCCGAGTGATGAAGATGATTGTTTTAGAATCGATGTGTAATACAGTGAACTGACTTTATCGAAATGTCGCGGTAAGCAAGAGTCGCCACCGACTTTTATTTTATCCAAATATTAGAAAGGCTAAAAGAACAGAAAAAACCTTTTAAATAAAATAGGGTTCGGGGGGTAATTATGCAAAGGGAAAGTGTAAGGCACCCTTTGCATCCATGGTTTTCCATGGGCTCTTAATTGCTTTGCTCTTTAGTTTTGAAGTCAAAAGTTTCAGAAAATGTAAAAAAAAAAAGATAAGGACTTTAGCTCGTAAATGAGCGTAGCCTTATTGAAGATTTATGAGAAAGAATATGAAAAAGGTTTTTTAGAGCAAGGCAAAGCGATTAAGGGCAATTACCTTATAGTTTGAAAAAGGAGTTCTTTTAGCCTTTCAGGGTGAAAGGGTCTATCCTTGCCATAAGAGGGCAGGAAGCCTTTCATTTGGAGATTGAAGGGTCATCGAGAGTTCGTTCGCCATAAGACTATCCCATGCCATATAGAGGCAGGTAGTCTGAGGGAAGAACCAGAATAGCCTTTCGTTTAGGCAACCAGAGGATACCTCAGCCTTTTCGTAGGCAACTTCCGAGGGTCGAGATCATGTGTATCGAAGGCAGCATCATTAGGGACCATGATCTTAATCGAGGCGACATGGCTGAGGTATCTTCGTATTCGAGGGACTGGCTATTCTGCAAAAAAACACAAGGCAACAAGGCAACAGGCAACAGGCAACAGAGAGGTTACCCCAAAAGTGTGCGTGTGTGCACCAATCACGTGACCAGTTTCAGATATTTATCTTATAGTTAAGTGATTCTAGATTCAATTCAAAGTTATCACTCCCTAAAATTACTAACCACAGCAATCAATAATTAAAGCAATAACGGGAGAGGGAAATTGAAACCAGCAGAGGGAGAGGGGAATTGAAACCAGCGGAATAATAAACAATTAAGTCTAACATAAGTAATAATTTAGGGTTTAGGGTTACCGACTATGCGAAGCTTTGGTGTTTGGCAAACCCTGAAAAAGTGGAAAAATGGCAAACAGAAATAGGGTGAGTGCATTATCGGTTCGGAGGCAAACAAAGCTAACCCTAAAAAATAAAAAGATAAAGAAAATAAAATAAATAAATAAAAGGCACTTAGCTTTGAATTTGATCTGATATGGTTGGCAGTCAGAGGTAGCCTCGGGGTTGACCCTGGAAATGTTTGTCAAAAGCAAAGGCAGAAAAAGATGTGAGTGTATGCGGAGTTCAAAAGGTAAACCCTAATTAAAAGGAAACAAAATAGACTTTTAAGACAATAATAATGAATTTGAATACTTAGCTTCGGATCTTGATCAGGCGCGTAACCAGAAGGCGTTTGAAAAGTCAACCCTGAAAAGGACACAAAAATAACATTTTTTTTAGTGTAGGGCAAATTCTCATAAACCCTGATTCGGGCGTAAATTGAATAAAATTGGATTTAATTAATTATTGGTTTTCAACCTAATTAATTAAATCGATCAGAAATAAAATTTGGATTCTCTAAAATGTCAAGGTTTATTTTAATGAATTAATCAAAATTAACTTGCTAATTAAAACGATTTAACAATTTAAACTATTTTAAAACAAATAAAATCAAATATTCGATGATAAAAATAACATAAATAAAAAAAAAGTTTGTTAGAAAAAAGAGTTTTTAGAGTTTTGTAAAAAAGGGAAAATATTTATATATAAAATTTATGTATATAAATAAATAAAAAGGATTTTATGTAATTAAAAAGAAAAAGAAGTTAGAGAACTTATCTTGTGATTCAGTGTGGTATGGCTTGCGTAGGTCTTTAGTGTGTACGCATCTCAGGGGCGTCGGATTTAGACATGGGCCAATCCAATGGCCTCCAATTGATGGTGCATGGTGATCTAGCGTGGAGATACTGCGTTGGATCTGTGAATGGGATTTGTCAAAGAAAAATAGAGAAAAAACAAATGCACCTGATGAGGATCGAAGACAAGACCCAACACATGTGAAGCACCACGCACGCCTTTAGCCATCCGAGCCAATTGCACTTTGATGTTAACTTAGCACATGAATTGGTATACAAACAAAACTATTAGATATATAGGTAGTTACATATTAGTCCTATTGAGAAAGGAGTATATAAAAGTTGTAATTACCTCATTAGAAGGATACTTTTACACTCATTTTGTAATATTCAGTTTTGATCAATACATAGAGTTGAAGTTTTTCTTTCTCTCTTTCCATGGATGCCATGTTTCCTAACATGGTATCAGAGCAACATTGGTATCCACCTTGAAGATCTTTTCCGCTGCATTTTTCTTGAGAAAGTCCAATTTTCTCATCGTTCGATTTCATCTTCCTTACTTCTTGTTTTTTATTCCATTTTTTTTTGTTGTGATTTCTTCATTTGATCGTTTGAGATCTTCGTCTATATTCGATTCTGTTTTTCCACAAGTTTTTTTTATTTTGCATTGAATCTTGAATCTGATTCGGTTTGATTTGGCATTTTCTTCTGATTTACAATTTCATTTTTCCTCTTTCGATTTCCCCTTCTTATTACTACCAAATCTTAGGGTTCCAATTTTTCACAATTCCATTTTGTGATTCTTGCAATTCTGTTTTGCGATATCGGCGTCTCTGATTGAGATTCAAGATTGCAGGTCTGTTGGAAGTTTTCAATTTGAATCTTGCTTTTCGATGTTGCGGTTTGATGATAACGACGTCGACTTTTCGGTATTGCGATTTATGATGACGGCATCGAATTTTCGGTGTTGCGATTTGAAGTTTCCTTGTGATTAAAGTTCGACGGCTTTGACGTGATTGTTCTAAGATTTGTATTTTGCGAGCCTATCGAGTATGCAACATCAATGAATTTTGTTTTGCATTCTGCAATTCATATCTGATTCTTCTTGCAACTATTAAAGGTGTTCAAATTTCTCCTTGCGCAAAACATTAAAGGTTTGGATTCTGATCATTATCTTCTAGCTTATGAATAAGGTTGGTTATTCTTGGAGTTTGGATGCTGTTTGAAGTTGAAAGATTGTACATATCATGTTTCTCTTTGCCTTTGGAATCTTATCATGTTTGGTTGATCTTGATTTACTTACCTAATTTTCTTCTGCATCTTTGGAGTAATGAACTGCTACGATACTCCTTGTTCATTAAAAGTTACTAGTTGATGCATTGTAAGGCCACATATTTGGTTCAGTTTTGTACAAGTTCCCTAGTCATTACATTGCTTACAAGCTGTTTGTTGTAAGGATGTGCAAATTGCTTGGAGCTTGGTGTTGTTTATGGCTTACAGTGCTATTGTCCTTGATAGAGCTAATTGGTACTTCACACTATTGGCAATTA